>NC_136510.1:46446332-46466332 GCF_053919585.1 Euprymna scolopes | reverse complement strand
TGGCTTCATGATAACAAAACAGATGTTACACTATTTTCTTTTTTTCTTTCAATGAAATCGGTCCAGACAAGATATGAAACCACTAAATGTAAGGAGCAAAATAATACTACTTTAAGGTAAAAATGAATCCTACGACAAGTGTTGGATCGAGTCAGACCGAAAACAACAATTATTTCCCCTCTGTCAGAATTAACGCACATGGAATTTGAGGACTACCGGAAAAAAATAAGGGAGAAGAGGTTAATAAAGTTGCTGAAAATATAGCGATAATCCACCTTCTACTTTCCTAAGTAAAGCCTGGGATAATCGTTTTGTGACAACAAAACAGATACTACATAATCCTCACTAAAAAATACAACGAACATGACATCATGACCATAGACGCTATACTACCATAAACCTTCATACCCCGAAAGGAGGAGGTAATACTTAGAAGCATGATATTATGACGAACGAACATATACTACATTGTCCCCAAAAAAGATGTTTCACGGTATATCAACAGTTTTGGTTATCTATTGCAAAATTCAGTTATGTATGTAAAAAGTTTATTTTTATTTTTTAAATTATCAAATTCAAAATAATTTTTAGAAAAAAACATTAAAAAAATCATTTCAATCATTTAAAAAATGAAAATATCAAATAATAAAAGAAATATAAAATGCATAACAATTGTTAGTGACCCCACTTATTTGAACATATATTTTCTCCTCTTAACCCATATTAGGCACACACACACACACACACACACACACACACACACACATACACACACGCACGCACACACATACACACACACACATATATATATATAGCTATAGTTATACAGTTATATTTCATATATATAAATTTTATAGTTATATTTCATATACATAAATTTCATATATACATATATATATAAATCATAAAGTTCAAACAAATAAAATATTTAATTATTTTCGTAATATTACGTTGTAATTTGACTTACTAGGGCACGTGATGCGTAATATATATATATATATATATATATATATATATATATATGTGTGTGTGTGTGTGTGTGTGTGTGTGTGTGATGTGTAAAATGGAAAGATTTTATCATCTGTAGTCGAGAAATGCGTTATCTATATCCATAATACTGTATCACATCCCTATACATTGTATTACACAGACATGAGTTTCGAAATATTCTTGCTTTGTGAGAAATTGCAGCACTTCCTATTTTCTTTTCATGTGAAAAAGGTATTAAAATCACAGAGTATATTATTGTGCTTTTGTTATAAAAGATGTTGGAAACTCTCACAGTGACCGTGCGTAATCAATGAAAGTCATTGTCATAAAAAAATATGTCGGACAAAACTTGAGAAAGAATAGAACAACTGCGTTTCAACCTTGTGCCATGCATGAAAAAAAGTTCATAAGTTAACTACTTGCTTCCATATGAACAGCTATGCGATCCTTTCTAACCGAGAGAACGCGGCCTACAAATTCTTTTATACCTCGAAAAAGGAGTAACTCAATACAAAATTAGTTGGAAGACAGAGAAGCTTTATTCATATTGATCTTGATTCCAAATCAGTAACAGTAGATTTGGGGAATAGATAGATAAAGATCGATAACTGCTATTTAATCATATCTTATCAACTCATTCTTCAAACGACAACTCCACGTTTATAGTACTTCCGAACAAAAGCTGACGTACTTCACTCACTCTCTCTTCGAGCCATGTGATGTCAAATTCGTTTTTATTCATTCTCACGACCAAGTAGAAAATGGCCTCAGTTGTTATGTTCAATAAAACAATTTATATACCAGTACGTTTAACCGGACAGTATAAAACAGAAATAAGGCATAATGTAGTTATTTTTAGCTTACAGCATTATTCTGATAATCTATGACGTTGTATTTGATGGAGCGGAAAGCTTACAATCTATGTTTCAATGGCCCTTTTGATACGTTTGTACGAGCTATTGCTCTCATTTTTTTGTATTGTGTCTTTTTCCAGATGCAAATGAATAATTTTAATCTGATGTCGCTCGAGTATTTTCCCATATGATATGTATGTATATCATATTATACGGCATAATCACGTTGACACACCGGTTCCCGACAGATCACCGAAGTTAAGCAACGTTGAGCCTGGCTACTACTTGATGGGTGACCATTTGGGAATTCTAGACGCTGTATGTGCTGTCCGCTTATCTCGGCATTGTTTCCAGTCGTCCTGAACCTCCACTTGCCACTGGTATTCAACAATGTCGACTCAGGAGAGGTGTGGTTGGAGATTGTGCAACTCTTGCCACAAAAATTTCGCGCGCAGCCACCCTTACCGTGGGTATCCATAGTCTGTCAAGACTGAAGGAAGCCTATATATATATATATATATATATATATATATATATATATATATATATATATATATATATATATTGAAAAGTTTGACTCGTGTCCAGGTAAACTACATCTGAAATTTCAAATGTTTGAACCCAAAATTGGCGGAGGAGTTTGTTAGAATTTGTAAAGGTAAACTTTTTCAACTTTGACCTCTAGGCAGCCAAATTTTAGTGCAAAACTGATTTAAAAGCTTGCTGCATGTTTGACTACACTTTATGGAAAATTTCAAGTGTTTAGACCCAAAATTGGCTGAATAGTTTTCTAGAGACAGAAAAAGTAAAAACTTTGGAACTTTACCTCTTGGCAGCTCAGATATTTAGTCAAAAACCAATTAAAAAGCTTGCTCTATGTCTGAATATACTATATGTAACATTTCAAATGTTTAGAGCAAAAATTCATTGAGTAATTTGATAGAAACCGCAGAGTTCATTTTTTTTTAATTTGACGCCAATTTTGACCCCTTAACATTTATTGTTTTCGTCTCAAATCAAATTAAAAAGTTTGATCCATGTCCAAGTAACCTACATCTAAAATTTAAAGTTTCTTGACCCAAAATTGGCGGAGGAGTTTAGTAGAGTTTTCAAAGGTCAAATCGTTGAACTTTGAACCCTTGACAGCCAAATTTCTGGCCGGAAACTAATTAAAAGAGATTTCTCCAAATCTCATTGCTCCTTATGTCAAATGTCGAGTCTGTAGACTGAGAATTGACAGAGTAGTTTGGTAGGGAAATGTACACACAGAGACACACACAGACGATTTCTGTTTTATAGATATATAGATTTTAATCGTAACGTTATAACATAGAATGTACCTATAAAACAGGCTAAGCTATTTAAAGTAACTGTAAATTACATATAAACAAAACATTTTAGCCTATTACGAACTGACAAAAGTTAGAGTCCGTTTACTTAGAATGGGTGTTTTATACCAGATTGATGGTTTAATATGGTCTAATGTGTGCTCATTTTTTCATTAAATACTAATCCTTATACTAAATACTAATAGTAATCCTTATTAATCTCTAGCATAAAAGATATACTCTAATAGTTTGTTCACGTCACCTTATCATGACATAAGTCCATACAATATTTAAGTTAGATCGGCTCAGTAATTTCCAAGAAAACTTCCAGATTACAGTGGTACTGTGATGACTAAACCATATTAATCTTTGTAAATTCATAACTCTGCATAAGACGGATACCATAATACTTCGTTCGCTGCGCATTATCATAATAAAAATCCATACGAAATTTCAGTTAGATAGGCCCAGTAGTTCTCGGGAAAAAGTGGAGCGGGCAGACAGACAAAAAGAAATATAATACTGATTAAAGTCGACCGTAACAAATATTTATATATTTTATTCATTTGCAGACTTTTATCCTCATCTTTATAGTTGTTGTTTCACGACGTTTCGGCCAACTCTTCCTCTGGTCTTCGTCAGGTGGTTAACCGTGACGGAATAGGTATGCTGAATCTCTTAACAGTAATTCTTCAGTAATTGCTGCCTTCTTAGTTGGTGTTGTCTCACCACGTTTGGCCAACTGATACGACAACAACTAACGAGGGCATATCGGTTTCCTTTGTACGTGTATATTGCGTGAATTTAAGCAGCTTTGGTTTATTGGAAGTATAGCTATTAGATTTCTGGCTTTTCAGCCACTCGATTAAAAATAATATTATGATCTCCTTTCTGGTGTCATTAAATATTTATTCCATAGTAGCTTCGTTATATGAGCGCAGAATCAACACATTCTAACGCAAAGTGTTTCACCGTGTCCGGGATATGACAAATCACGTAGCAGGAAGGAATCCGTAGTTTTTTTGTGGCGTGTTCGAACTTCAGAGAACGAACCTCATTTGAAATGATACATTCATTTAAGATGAAATGCTATTCAGCGAACGGCGTTTCTTCTATCGTAACATAATTGTCATTATCAGTTAAGAAATCTTTACATTAATATATGATGAGCATATACATATATGCTATAATTTTAAGCTGCTACTTATGTTTCAGTGACAGTGTGACTTGTTTGAGTTCAACAGAAATAAACGACCAAACTGTTATACAACGAATATGTGACTTGTTTATTTATTGAGAATTGTAAGGATTTATAACTTTGCAAAACAATAAATAATAAATATTCTAAAGAAAAAAGTAGTTTTATTGAAGCATTGTTTGTAAATTACTGTGCGATTATTTATAAAGGCTGGCAACAATGCAGAAAAACCGGTATAATGAAATAACGTACGAGCAAAGACAAACAATCGAATACAATATTTGCGTTATAAATCTTAACAAAATCTA
The DNA here is from genome assembly GCF_053919585.1 of Euprymna scolopes. Taxonomy (NCBI): domain Eukaryota; kingdom Metazoa; phylum Mollusca; class Cephalopoda; order Sepiida; family Sepiolidae; genus Euprymna; species Euprymna scolopes. The sequence goes on along the minus strand of NC_136510.1, from coordinate 46,461,654 downwards.
TAAATTAAAAAAAAAAAAAAATTACGCATGTGTGTTTTTTTTTTTTTTCATACTTTTACCATTTCGGTTTTTCTGCATTGCTACCAGCCTTCATATGTATCCACATACTACTAAATAATTATTCTGTCTTCTTACCGTAAAAAATAATTATAAGCGAAAACTTTTCGAGGTATTTCTGACTATTGTCTTCAATGAAAGTTTCCACTAAACTAAACGTGGTCAGACGACAACAACTATGGAAGGCAGTAATTGTCGAGGATGCATTTAGGAGACTCGGGGTTCCTATCCCGTCCCGGTTACCACCTGACGAAGGCGAGAGGAATAGTTGCCCGAAACGTCGCGAAACAACATCTAAAGAAGATGGGGATAATAATCCGCAATAAATAAATAAAATAATTGATAAATAAACTCATCTCAGTAATGAATTCCAATAAAAAAATAACAGAAAATAATAATGCTGCAGTATAATATTCTATTATTATTATTATTAATTATTATTATTATTATTATTATTATTATTATTATTATTATTATTATTATTATTATTATTCTCTTTGCGTTTGTCCAGCCGAGGTCTAGTTGGCGCTCGCTCCTCGGTTTTTCAGTCCTTATTGACCCTTCGCGGCCCTTATTATTATTATTATTATTATTATTATTATTATTATTATTATTATTATTATTATTATTATTTGCTGCAGTATTGTAAGAGATATTATACTTTGTTCTTAGTCTTTATGCTAAGAATAGTCTTATCTTTGTGTATTCTTGCATGGAAAGATGTTTCCAAGCGTGTTTATAACTATTTTCTTTTCCAGAGAAGATACGATGCTAATATCATCGAGTTCTTATTGTTTTTTTGGGGGGTGTTTTTTTTTCACTTACACTAATTGCCTTACAAAGGCTTGAAATGTCGTCTACCATACCAACACATGCAAGATTAAGAAGAGATATGGAATACATCCTTCTCCAAGAGTTTTATTTATCTCCCGTCTACGATGGGATTGTATGAGACAAGCTCGAAGAGTTGGATTGAAGAGTCAGCGCCCTAAACGAAACATATTATATCCTGAAAAAAAATGCTCCGACAGTTCCGTCAAAATTCCCCCGTTAGGGACGACTCAGGCGATTAGCAAAATACTAATCGCTTCTTGAAGGGAGAATACAAAATCTGGGAGGGTGGATCGCCTAGAACTACACGGAACCAACAACATACCATAACTAACAAGAAAACATCGATTTCAATAATTTTGATGTTAGTGCCGATGTAACTAATAATTTTAGTACTATGTTGTACTTGTGAAGGGCGATCCTGGATATGACCTTAAACTATATCCGATGGTGAGGCCCCATCTTGCGGGTTTTGGGGAGTGTGGAGCCACCCTTTAATCGCAATTGCTCCCAGGGCCACTCTGACCCGGAGTGGTAGTACCTGTTAGGGTTCGATCTATGGGTTAAATAGAAACCGACTGGAAAAAAATATATTCTATTAAAAAAATGTTTTAAGTCACTGGATTCGGCATTAAATAACCTGAAAAGGGTTGATATGCCGTAAACAAAAACAACCAACCAACTCTTGAAGGGTGATAGCAATGTAGAAAAAATGAAATCGTAAAACAAAGTAAAAAAAAAAAAAGAAACAAGCAATCGGAGAAAGTATTTGGGTTACGAAGTTTTTAATTCTTCAATCCGCTTGACGGCCACACTTTTGCATTCCTTTTTAGATTTTACACCATCCGTGATATTTGTATTAATATTTAGCAGTAAGTGTCATACTTACCGATTTCATATGTCGAAAAAATGTTGTTGTAAATTTTGTACATTTTGTGAAGATTCGTAACTCAAATTTTGTCCTTGATTTTTCTTGTTCGTCCGTTTTGCTGCATTGTTATAAACTCACATATGTATATATTTATAAAGAATGCTTTAATAAAACTACCTTTCTCTTTTAGATTATTTATTGTTTTGCAAAGATATACATTCTTCAAATTTTCTATAAATAAAGTCACATATTCGTCTTAATTAAAAAAATATGTTTACTTTTATTAATAACTTTTTAATAAACTCAAACAAGCCACACTCTTACTGAGATTTAGAGAACTATTTTAAAGTATAGAGCAGATTTATATTGTCATCAAGACAGAAACCCATCGGTTATTTGGTCTAGTATATCTTTTGGTTTCGTCTTAGGAAGCGAATAGAAATCGCGATATACTTCTTATTTTCTAGCATCTCACGTATCTAAGTTTTGATCAGACTTTATTTTACTTGACTGTTTTGTTCCGATGAGAACCATTGTTTCAACCAAATGTGGTCGTAAACTAATATGCACATATAGAATCAGCAAAGGGGCGTTTTCCGAAAACGCAGTATTGCTGGGATTGTAGAGTAAAGAGCAGGGGGGGTTGTAAGTGAAACATTCCTGTTTGGTGACACTTGATGGACATTTAGGCAGACCACAACGCCCCTCAGTAATCACGGAACCCGGGTTGACAGTTTAAGCTACTACCCTCCGGCCATCGGATTATGGGAGAGTAGACAAAACCTGCGCTACCTGCCAGGCAAAGTGAATCAAATTGCACTTTGAACAACAAAATGGGATTTAACCAAATAAATAAATAAATAAATAAATAAATAAAATAAACAAATAAAATAAATAAATAAAATAAATAAACAAATAAAATAAATAAATAAAATAAAAGAATTACGCAAGAACATCTTTTCTATTCAGTTAGTTTCTTTTTATATCATTTTTTTCTTCTGTCTATGTGTCGAGTGGACACGTGTGATATGGTGGGTGGTATGCTACAAATATATTAATGCATTAGTTAGGCATATACCCGTCCTAGGACGAGTAAAATTAGTTCCCAAACAGAATAGTTTTATACAACTTTTATGTCGCTTTACGAAAATTATAATTCATATATAATGATAACGTTATGTTATATTCAAATTTGGAGTAAAACTCATTACATAAAAATTCAAGGAGTAGTTAGTGAGAAAAGGGTTTCTTTTCATTAGCTCTTACACTGAAGTATAGAGAAAATCACTATTCTATTCCCAAGATTGGTCCACATGTATTTCATACTCTCCTTATAATGCTTAGGGAGCATCTAGTATCATTTTTTAGTCTTTGGTTTGGCTCAACCGAGTATTTAACCTCGACTTCCTAGCTCTTACCGTTATGTCAAATAGAATGTTAAGATGTATTTGAAATTCAAGAAATCTTGCCAAACTGGTGTTTAATGCTTATGGACCAACCTTAAGGCAAATCTAAAATTTATTTGTTTTAATTGGACGTTCTACATTGTTTTTTAATGCTCAAAATAAACTGAAATTCGAGGAATATTTATTAATTAATGTCTAATACATAGTATTTAAATTTCACCAAAATAAAAGTAGATATCTAATTTTTTACGAAGTGCTTCCCCTCCCATTTTACAGCTATTTGCATAAAACTAAGTTAAATTACGATTAATTACGATCAACAGCTGTGTTCCAGAATCCATGGCCAGTAATAAATTGAAATGTAAATCCTTTATATACAATTACATAAACGTATATATATATATATCTATATATATATATATATATATATATATATATATATATATATATGTATGTATGTATGTATGGATATATATATATATATGTATGGATATATTTATATATATATATATATATATATATATATATATATAATACTCTTTATCTTGGGTTGAGCGTATTGGCAAGTGATATACAAATTACCATTAGCGTATTAAGCGATGCTATTTGTGTAAATAAATTGAGCTTAGGTATTTGAAGATGTCAGAACAGTGTTAATAAAGTAGTCGTATAGCGCAACGGGTAGAAGCTCCGACTGTCATTTGGGCGATCGGATTTCGATCTGGCTTGAGGTATTTATTTGTCTAGCCGCACTGATGAGCTGTGAAACAGTGAAACAGTACTGTATGTGGATGACTATAATGCTCCCTATCTTGGGTTGAGCATATAAGGAAGTGTATATACAAATTACCATTAGCGTATTAAGCGATGCCATTTGTGTAAACAAATTGAGCTTAGGTATTTAAACAATGTCAAAATATTATTTATTCACTGCCCGCATAGCAGCAGCCGAATAGTGCAACGGTTAGATGCCCCGACTGTCGTTTAAGCGGTCTGGTTTCGATCCTGGTTTCAGGTAGTTGCTTGCACTGATGAGCTGTGAAACAGCGAAACAGGACTATGTTGATGATTATATATATATATATATATATATATAAGCCTGAAGAATCCTAGAGTGGATGAAACGCGGAATATTCAGTGTAGTTTAATCACCATATACATTTTATAACTTACTAACTAGCTCTACCTACGGATTGAGCACTTTTGAAGTAAATACTTAAAGTTTACGCATAAATCTATACTTTCGTATATTAATTTTATGTGAGTAAATTAAGTCCTTATATATATATATATGTATATATATATATATATATATATATATATATATATATATACCTGACATAATATAGATAGACACACGTCTTATGTTTATCAATCACTATTATTACATTATGTATACTAGCAAAGTTATATGCATTTGACTGCATATTTTATTAAATGTATTAAGCTACACTTATATAAATATTAAACTAAATGAAGAATAATTTAAACTTAAAGTGATGAATGTTTTAGATGACGGCTGCTGTTTATATTACTTTTATCTGATAGGACTATTGTTCTCATCTTGAGTGTTATTTGTCCAACCTTTCGGTCGGATTAGCCTTCGACTAACCCCGGGCATATTAGTTGTTGTTTTGAAAAAAAAAGAGAAATGTTGAGAACAATAGTTAAAAAGACGAGAAAAATAGACCGATCAATGCAATTAATATAATTTCAACTCAGCTGTAACGAGAGAAAGAGATTTTACATGGATCGCATAAAAACAAAATCTCAAAAGATCCCTTTGATATCTGGTGTTGGGTTTTATCTTAAATTTCACCGATAATATGATTTTAATCAAGGCTCTTCCGTAAATATGGAGTTAGCGCTTCATTAACATTACCCTCAGATCTAATCTGACTTGGAGTGGTAGCACTTGTCAGGGCTCTATCTGTGGGTTAAATAGGATTCTTCCTGGTCACAGCAACAAAATGTCTAAGACACTTTTAAACAACGTGCCCATGTCTACATTGTGCCACTACCTCTCAATCCTTCTTTTTAGAGTGCATTTTCTGTTTCAATATTTACAAAACACTATAAGCCAGACTCTCTCTAACAATTCTGAATATAAATCAAAACTCAAACCAGTTGTCAATACATAATTTAAGAACTTTATGAAGTGTCAACTTAGCGTTAGGTGCTATTACTCTTAGATTCGCGCTTACTCCGGTTCAATCCGACGTCGCAATAGTTATTTTTATTGATTTTTTTACTTGCAACGACCATTGACGTACTCTGCAATTCGAGTGCTAGTACGACGCCACGCTAAGATTCCAGTAATATCCGTACCCCTCCCGTGGAGATCTGATTTTACTCTCCTTCTTCGGTCAGTCCATACCCATTGATGTTTTACAGATATTTTCCTAGGTTGCTTCCATCATATTGTGTGTGTGTTGTTATTTATTTGGAGGGGTCAGTTTATAAGATTTTTTGCTGTTCAAGCTTCCTTAAGTTCGTGTCATGGTGTTTTTTTATGTTTCTGTTTTATTATCATGTGTCTGATATTTTATGTTTTACCTTGACGTTTGCAGCTTATGTGTGTCAGGTTCAAATTCAGAGATTTCAGTTGTTATCATTGCCCTCTTTTGTATAGTCTCAGCCATACCTTTTATTATTATTATTGGCTCACATGGAGCTTTCACACAAGTCAACAAACGATCTGATTGGAAACCTGTGGTGTTCTCTGGAAGCTGAGTGATAACAAGTCTCACCAGACGCCCAGCTATCTCCACAGCCGCTTACCATTGATTTCTCGCTGGTAGTGGCCATTGATTTATACTGGAATTTGAGTGGCACTCAGCCTCCTCAAGGTCCCAGTTCTCTTTGCGCTTGTCCAGCCGAGGTCTGGTTGGCGCTCGCTCCTCGGTCTTTCAGTCCTTATTGACCCTTCTCGGCCCTTATTATTATTATTATTATTATTATTATTATTATTATTATTATTATTATTGGCTCACAAGGAGATTTCACACAAATCACCAAAGATCTCATTGAAAACAAGCCTGTGGTGTTCCCTGAAAGCTGGTGACAAAAAGTCTCCCCAGATTTTCCAGTACTCTCCACTTCTTTCGATAACATTTGCAAAATAATTTGGATTATCGCAATAGCTGCTTGCCATTGATTTCTCGTTAGCACCGGCCTTTGTTTTTTACTGGTATTTGTGTGGCAATAAGCCTTCCCAAGGTCCTAGTTCTCTTTGCACTTATACAATGGAGGTCTGGTCAGTGCACACTCCTCGGTCTTTCCTTCCTCCTTGACTACTTGGCTATTCGGTCTCACTCTTGTAACACTTTATGTTTTGTCTCTGTAGTAGTTGGTCTGGTCTGCGCTTGTGGTTCATATGTTATATATATATATATATATATATATATATATATATATATATATTTGCCTATATATATATTTTATTTTTATGTATGCTTTTGAAAACTGATATATATATTAATATATAATAAATATACAAAAAAAATATTAATAAGAAAGAGGTGTGGCGATAAGTATTATAATATTTTCCTCCGAACCATATAAATACAGCTGCTGTGTAAATAACAAATACTTTTCTCTTTGAAGACAAAAACATATGACACAGGCAAAAAAGACTTCTTTTTACATACCATGAATAGGTTAGCCTAATTACTCTGAATAAAAAAAAGAACTATACCCAATATTCAGAACATTTTTGTTCTTGTGCTTAAGGAAGGTGACGTTTGATCAACACGGTTGGAGAGCCATAGTTTAATATACTGTTTTGCCTTTAAATCTTCGAAACAGTGTTTTATGTTAAACACCTGATGATTCTTGGAATAACATTATGACGATTATGAATTCATGAAAGTAAATAGATTCATCGATTGCAGGAGATTAATTGATTTAAAAAAATAATTTTACAACAACGAAAGTAAAAAGTTTTATTTTGATTTCTATTATTATGTAGCTTTAAAGGGTTAAAATATTCATATATATATATATATATATATATATATATATATATATATATATACATATATATATATATATATATATGTATATATATATATATATATATATATATATATATATATATAGTCCTGAATGTATGTATCTTTGTGCTAGTTTTGTTTCGTACTTTTAAGAAAGCAAATAGAACAAAAGTTCAGGAGAATAAACATTGAATCTATGGTAAAAAATCTATGGTAAAAAATCTATGGTAAAAAATCTATGGTAAAAAATGTGAAACAAGAAAATTAAAAAGAAAAAAAGAAATTATCTCTAAACTAAAATAGTTTCCAGTAAAAACCGAAACACTTTGAGCCATAAGGTGTAGATAAACATTCCATAAATAAGAAAAAGTCTCTTCTTAGCAAAGCATAGAGAACGAGAAAGAAAAGAGTAAGAGAAAGGGAGTTGGTTACCACGGTCGCCATTTTTCTTCCAACTAATAAAACTGAGAACAAGGCTTTTACAACTCAAACACATAACTGAATAAATGTGTTTCACACGTTTGCCGGCAGATGTCGCAAGTCAACACTCGACAATGGTGTTTGCAGTTTTCCTTTCTTACCCTATTTTCTCGTGGGCATCATCATTCTTCTTTTTTTATGATGTAAAAGGTAACAAATAAAAAACAATAAGGTTCTTGTCTTGTTTTTTATTCACTTTGAAGCCTGTTTGCATATTGTTTATAGACATATATATATATACTAAAACACGTATATATATATATACGTGTTTTAGTGTGTGCGTACGCGGCGACCACTTCAAAGGCGAAATGCTGAATAAAACATTTTTTGAAAATAATCAAAACCAGCTTTTTTAAAGTCAAGTAAAAAATATATAAAAACGGGAGCGTCATGTTGCAAATGGTTCAGGTTATACAATATAGCTAGTTCAATTCAGCAGCTCGCTATCCTTTTGCAATTTAATTTAATTTTATACTTAAAATGAATTAAAGCGCAACTAATAGGAAGTGATGATAGCTAAGTAGTGACTGACACGGACTGGCATAATAATATTAATGATAATAATAATGATAATAATAATAATAAGAAGAAAATGAATAATAATACTACTAATAATAATAATTATAATAATAATAAGAAGAAAAATAATAATAATTATAATAATAATAATTATTATTATAAGGAGAAGAAAAATAATTATAATAATAATAATTATTATTATTATTATTATTATTATTATTATTATTATTATTATTATTATTATAATAAGAATAAGAAGATAAAGAAGAAGAAGGAGAAAAAGAAGTAAATATAGACGTGACCAGGAATAAGTTCGTTCAGGCGTTTTTTTTAAGCTGTCCAATTCATTCAAGTATGTAAAATGGATGTTGTTGTTGTTATTATTATTATTATTATTTTTATTTTTATTTTTATTTTTATTATAATTGGTCAAATAATAATAATAATAATAATAATAATGATGATAATAATAATGATAATAATAATAATGATAATTATTATTATTATTATTATTATTATTATTATCATTATTATTATAAGAAGGAGAAGAAAAGAAAAAAAAAGAAGAAGAAGAAGAAGCAAATATAGACGTGACCAGGAATAAGTTCGTTTAGACCTTTTTTACAACTGTCCATCCATTCAAGTATGTAAAATGGATGTTGTTGTTGTTATTATTATTATTATTATTATTATTATTATTATTATTATTATTATTACAACAACAACAACAATAATAACAATAATATTAATAATAATACTACTACAGAGTGAAAATCAAGGAGAATGAGATACGGAACAAATACACGGAACTTGTCAGGGAGCTCAAAGGATCTGGGAATGAAGAAAGTAAAAATAATACCAATAATGGTAGGAGCGCTATGAACGATACCGAAAAACTTTGAAAAAAGAATGGCAGATATTGACATCAGGGGGATGGCCGAGAAAATACAACTAATTTCAATAATGAAAACTGCAGAAATATTAAGGAAACCCCTTGAATGTGGAGACTAACACCACACATAAACTACGCACAAACTGAACACAGAAACAACTACAGATGCAAAACACAAAGTAACATCACATGGAATCATGAAAACTGAAACTATAAATGAAAAATACCGCGTCCACTTATTTATTTATTTTTTAGCGTTACCATAAACAGACACCACACCAAATAATGAAGGTAAAGGAGCGGGGGAGACCGAGGAGAGAAAGCACTAGTCAGACCTCGCTGGAGATGTGCAAGGAAGACTGGGACCTTGGGGAGGCTTATTGTCACCCAACTTCCAGTGAAGATCAATGGTCACTGCCGACGAGAATTCAATGGTAAGCGACTGTTGCGATAACGCAAAATATTTTGCAATGTTTATCGAAAAAGGTAGAGAGTACTGGAAATCTGGGGAGACTTGTTGTCACTCAGACTCCAGAGAACACCATAAGTTGTTCTCCAAGAACTATGTTTGATGATGGCTTGTGTGAATACTCCTAGTAATTTAATAATAAGTTCGAATCCAGAACGTTCCACAATTTCAAGATATTCTCAACCTTCAAGTGATCCCTGGCGTAAGTATCTGATGTCTTTCTTCGAGGATCTATAACTAAAACGATATCGGGAAACCCAATACTGATGCTAGAATCATCAGATTCATACGAAATTAACGAATTCTTGAATAAAATTAATCGATTAGAAAAAATCACATGTGCTACCTAAGCTCTCTCTCTCTCTCTCTCTCTCTCTCTCTGTTTCTCGCGCGCGCGGTACGGGTTCGAGCCTGCCTGCCTGCCTGCCTACTCTACTACCACTTTTGTTTTGCTCAACACACACGTCCAAATATCCTGGCAACGCCGGGCAACTAGGTTATTCTATAATATAAATTTCACCTTTCTGTTTAAATATATGTATGAATAAGTGTATGAATGTATGTACGTATGCATATTTGTTTGTATGTCTGCCTAAAACTTTCAACAGAAGCAACGGATTTTCACGAGATTGAAATAATTTTGAACGGACGACAAATATCGAAAAATTGGCCAAAAAAAGTGGTTCTTTCACCCTCAACAGCGACCTTCTCTACAGGAAGGGGTCGCTTTTTTCGCCGATATTTTCTGAAATTCATCCCTCTTTTTCGATTGTCTAGCCTTAATTTGAACCCACATCATTTCCAATTTGGCGATGAGCGAGGCAGCTAACGCGTCACGTTGTTTTTTTTTTTTTACTTTCTTTTCCGTCTTCGCAGTAGCACAAAACTTAACACACGCTAGCATTAAATCTAAAAAATCTTTAACAATCATATTGACTAAACTCTAACACTATCATTGACTTGACTGTGATATTAACCGTTGTCACAACTAACCCTGATCAAAGCATAACTGTAAAATGTTTTTGACTCCTAATGGGGGTAGTTATTTATTTGGTGCCCACCACACCAAAATGTGGCACAAGGCCGGAAGGTGAAGAGTAAACAAGCTCCTGAGGGGCACTCTTGCCTCATCAAAAATTGCTTGGGCCCCCCCCCCTCGTCAGCATTCCCCGGTAGGGGCGCCTCAGGCGACAAGCAATTAACTGCAAGGCCTGCTGTAACTGTGGACGACCCAACCACAAAAGTTTCCAATGTCGATATAAACGCTCTAAAATGGACTCCGTAAAAAACGTTGAGAACTTTGAGGAAGGACATACATTTCTATTCAAATATAACTTTGACAATGCCACAAACGGTAAAAATCTCCTTGTAGACTGTGGTACTACAGCACACGTTGTCACCAAGGAATCTGATTTTATTAATTTCGATTAAAACTTTAATCCACAAATTCTTTTTGTCGAACTTGCGGCCGGTAGTCAAATAAATGATATAGTCTTGAAAAAAGGCGATGCTAAAATATACCTAAAAAATAATAAAGGCGAAATCTGTAACTGTATTCTAAAAAATGCTCTGTTCATACCTACATTTAAGCAAGACATATTTTCCGTGCAGGCTGCAATTAAACAAGGCGCGAATATAAAATTTGGCCAAAACAAGTCAAAATTGATATACCCAAATGGAACAGCATTTGACATTAAAGAAAATGGCCGACCATATTATTTAAAAAGTATGGTTCCCTCAAAAACTGCCTGTCACGACTTGGAAACCTGGCATAAAATTCTAGGACACTGCAATACAGCTGATATTAAAAAAAATTACCAAATGTAGTCGAAGGCATGAAAATAATACCTTCAGACGATCTCCCAAATTGTGATGTGTGTGCACAGGGGAAAATGACAAAAGATATAAGCCGAACGCCAGACAAAAAAAAAAAACTACGAAAATTCTCTCACTTATGCACTGTGACTTAGCAGTTTTGATCACCCCGATGGGGAGAAATAATCTAAGGTACGTTTTGAACTTTATTGATGATTTTTCCGGTTTAATTATAGTTTATTTTCTAAAAAACAAATCCGATACTACCCTCGCCACTAAGAAATATTTAGCTGATATTGCCCCGTACGGTTCAGTAAAATGTATTCGCTCAGACAATGGGACTGAATTTACTAGTAAAGACTTTGAACTTGTATTAATTAACCACTGTATTAAACACGAGAAGTTTGCGACGTTTTCCCCCTTTCCGAAATGACACCGCTGAAAGGGCATGGCGAACCCTTTTTGAGATGACAAGATGCCTACTTATCGAATCGAAATTAGCGCATAGTTTATGGATGTACGCTTTAATGGCAGCAGCATATATCAGAAATAGATCGTTCAATAAGAGGCTAGGAAAAACGCCGTATGAAGCGTTTTGCCGTGTAAAACCTAAAATGAACAGAATGCATCTATTTGGTTCTGATTGTTTTGCATTTATAGAAAACACCAGTAAACTAAATACCAAAAGCAATAAAGGTATTTTCGTAGGTTATGATAAAAACAGTCCGGCATATTTAATCTACTTTCCAAATCAAAATGCCATAAAAAGGGTTAGATGTGTAAAATCCAATTATACATTAAATTTAAAAAATGGCGATTCAGTGGATATACCTACCTAGCATCTTAATCGATCACAATGAAAATATTAATAACGACGACAATTACAGTAGAACTTCTGACGAAAATATTAAGCAGACACGTTGATACCCAATAAGGGAGCGAAAAAGGCCAGACTTCTTACAAATTGAAAAGATACAAAGTTACGCCGTGGATTACTGTTACTCATTAAACAGCGCACCGAAAAATTATAATGAGGCGATTAATTCAGAAAATCACCAAGAATGGGGACAAACTATGATATCCGAATTGAAAGCTTTATCGGAAAATAACACATACGAAATAGTGGCAAAACCAACAGATAAAAATATTATTTCTTCACCCTTGGGTTTTTTCCAAATGCTTTGATTGACTGTGAAATCTACATTTACCCTCCAAAGGGATTTAAAATGAAAAGTAAAAATGGGGTGTGGAAATTAAATAAATCGTTATATGGACTAAAACAAAGTGCACATAATTGGAATTTAACACTCCATGATTATTTAATAGAACAGAAATTCAAACAATGTCCCGTAGACACGTGCATGTAGACCAAAAATGTAGGTAATAAATTGTTGATTTTTGTTTTTTTTTTTGGTTGACGATATATTACTCGCCTCAAACTGTGATAAAACTTTAAAAGATGTTAAAAATGAATTAAATAAGAAATTTAAAATGGCCGATCTTGGACGACTGTCATGGTTCCTCGTATAAAATTTACCTGTAAAAATGAAACTATAACTATGAACCAATCACAATACATTGAAAAAATTCTGCTCAAGTTCGGAATGCAAGATTGCAAACCGCGTTCAAATCCCGTCGAAATGGACATAAATAAAAATATAGGGACCGAAACAAAATCCATAGATAATCGAATATACAGGGAAATGGTAGAGAGCCTCATCTACTTGATGACCGCAACAAGGCCTGACATATGTTACACTGTAACAAAGCTATCTCAAAACTTATCGAAACCGACAATTAAAGACCTTAATCGTGCAAAACAAATCCTTCGTTACCTAAAAGGAACCAAGGAACAATCGTTAATATTTAAAAAGTATACATATCCTCTAAATTTAGAAGGGTTTTCAGATTCAGATTGGGGTAACTGAGGATAGAAAAAGTATAACGGGGTATTGTTTTAGACTGTCAAACACTGTACCTATGATTTCTTGGAAAACTAAAAAGCAACAAATTGTTGCCCTTTCTACTTATGAAGCAGAATATGTGGACTTACTCATTTTGCACAGAAGGCAATTTTTCTGAATACCCTTCTAAAATCTATTTTAAAATCAGATTTAAGTAAAAAAAAACTATAGTAATTCATTATGATAATCAGAGCAGTATCTCATTAGCAAATAATTCTATGATTCATCAACGGTCGAAGCATATTGATATCAGATATCATTTTATAAGGGATGAAATAAGTAAAAAAATCTATTACTCTTACTTATGTGACGTCTGAAAATAATATAGCCGACATTTTCACTAAACCTATAAAAAGAATAAAATTAAGACATTTTATAACCGAACTTTTTGGAATCTAATTATGAATAAATCTCTTTTCAGAAACCCAAAAAGAGAAGCATGAACAGTCAAAATCACACACACAAAAAAATTGTAAATTGTCCAGGGCACGACGTTAAACTGCGACCATTTCTACCTTACTAACCAAATTAACCAACTAATAACTAACATGTTTCCAGTTTTTGTTTTAAATAAAGTCACTTGTTAAAAACTTTTCTTTGTAAATTTCTTATTTGTCAAATAATTCTTTTTTGTATCTTTTTTATTTGGCAAACATTTGTTAAAAAATGTATATTTGTGAATTTTTGTGCATATGTTTATATATATTTGAAAAGTATTCTATTTGTATGTTTATATATATTTGAACAGTTTTTATTTTTATATGTACAAAAAATGGCTTCTTTTTGCACACATTATACCAATATATTAATAATTCTTTTTGAGCAATGAGAATAAAAACAAATTCCCCCAAAACCAGAAAAAAAAACAATTATTTTATTGGTTTATTTTTATTTGTTACTTAATTTGTTTTGTTTTTTTTTTTTTTGTTTTTTTTTCACATAGGCGTCACCACTTATCAAGGCCGATAGGCCATTCAATGATAGCGGTTAACGAGTGTTTATTTTTATTTATTTATTTTTCTTTCTTTTTCTTAAGTCAAACCAAAATTGAATCCAAAAGGATTTTTCCATGATATCAAAAAAAGGGGGGGTGTAAAATGTTTTGGACTCCTAATGGGGGTAGTTATTTATTTTGTGTCCACCACACCAAAATGTGGCACAAAGCCGGAAGGCGGAAACAGGCAAACTCCCCTAAAGGAGGGACACTCTTGCCTCATCAAAAATTGCCTGGGCACCACCGTCGGCATTCCCCGGTCGGGACGCCTTAGGCAGTAAGCAATGAACTTACTCCACCGGCATTATCCAGGCGGTGTACCTCAGTTCGACAGGTGCTGGGCCGAATCTCGGCCCCTCACCTGTCGGGCTAAGTGTCAAGAACGAATCTTTGACGAGTACGCTACGCTGTCTCCCTGTAGTCGAAGCCGCTAGGACACCTTCCCCATCAAAGTCCTAATGGGGGTAAAGATTTAATTGCTGCCCACCACAGCAATATGTGGCACAAGGCCGGAAGGTGGGGATCCAGCAGGCTCCCCTAAAGGAGTGGCACTCCTGCAATTGTAAAAATTGCCTGAGTAACCCCGTCGGCATTCCCCGGTCGGGGCGCCTCAGGCAGTAAGCGATAAACTTACTCCACCGGAAAAACCAGTGGCAAGGCCTGGGAACGTGGACCTCCTAGGTATTATCCAGGCGGTGTACTTCAGTCCGACAGGTGCTGGGCCGGTTCCCGGCCCCTCACCTGTCGGGCTGAGTGTCAAGTAACGTATCTTTGACAAGTACTTCTACCCTGCTTCCCTGCAGCAGAAGCCGTTAAGAGACCTCCCCCATCATGAGTAATGGGGGATGTGACGAATGGATTCGCCAATCATTTTTATAACAGCCGGCTGTGGTAAACAACCAATGAAAACGTTTCAAAATTATTATAAAAATTGTCGAATTTTGGATTCAATAAGTTCGCCGTTAACTGCGCCACAGACTGCATTTGATTCTTGGCCGCCATCTTGGTTACTGCCAATTACTGATCTGA
>NC_136510.1:46436332-46441332 GCF_053919585.1 Euprymna scolopes | reverse complement strand
TATTATTTTTTATTTGGTGTAAACAGTTACATATGGTCGCTGTCTTCATTAGTTCTGACTTTTGAACACCTAAAATCTATATATATATATATATATATGTATATATGTGTGTGTGTGTGTGTGTGTGTGTGTGTGTGTGTGTGTGTGTGTGCGTGTACAGTGGGGATAATAATTATTCGATGCATGCTGAAAATTTTCGTTTTTCATTTTAATAAACACTTATAAAACGGAATTCAAAACAAAATTTTAACTGTATAAAGCTTGCATCATAACGAGCATATTACTATTCGGAAAGTTAACATATTCATTTTAGAAAAGATATCAAAACGAAAATTCTGAAATTGCCAGTGTAAAAAGTATTCGATACATACAGTGGGAGTCAAAAGAGTTTGAAGACCTATTTTTTCTCAATTTCTTTATTAATTTTGCTTTATTTTTCATTTTGGACTCTTTCATTATTTGCTGGTTGCCATTCTGGTTCGTTCCATTACTACATTTTACGATAAAAGCCAGAATTTAATAATAGTTCGACATTTTCCACTTTTCAGGTGAGCCAAAAGTTTATGCAGTTAATCTTAATTTATTGAAAATAGCTAAAGGAAAGATGTTGACAGATAGGGAGACGAGTGAAATTATTACATTTCTTGGTACGAAGAAGTCTACATTGGAAATTTCGAACATTTTGAAACGAGATCATCGAACTGTGAAACGTTTCGTCATTGACGGCAAAGATGGAAGAAAAAAAGCATAAAAGTGGCAGACCAAAGGTGACTTCACCACGAGATATTAGAAAAATCAAGAGGAGTTTGCTAGCAAACCCACAGAGCACAAGCAAAGCTATTTTCTACCATGCAGGAGTGTCTGGCATCTCTAAAAGGACCCGAAATCGGATTTTGAAACAGATAGCCGACTAGAGAACACAAACAAAATGTCCTCCTTTGAGTAATATAAACTGTCTGAAGCGACTAGCATGGGCCACTAAATATTTGAAAACCAATTTTCAAAATGTTCTCTTCACTGACGAGGCCAGAGCAACCCTCGACGGCCCCGACGGTTGGGCCAAGGAATGGCTTCTTAAAGGCAATAGCCCACGCTTGCTATTCAGACATCAACACGGAGGAGGAGGAGGAGGAGGAGGAGGAGTGATGATTTGGGCTGGTATTATTGGAAATTAGATTGTTGGTCCTTTTTTGTCCCTGACTGTGTCAAAATGAATTCTGTGAACTACTGCAAGTTTTTGGAAGTAAATTTATTGACCTGGTTGAATTCACAAAATGATGCTCTCAACCAAAATCTAATTATCCAACAAGACAATGCCCTAAGCCATGCTTCTCGGTTCACAAAAGCTTGGCTTTCAGACAAGGGGATCTCTAGTGAACGTCTGATGGACTGGCCACCTCAGAGCCCGGATTTGAATCCGATAGAGAACCTCTGGTCGATTCTGAAGGGGAAGGTTTACGAAAACGGGCATCAATTCCATTCTTTGGGAGAGAATCAAGAAGGTATCTTCTGAAATCACACCTCAGCAAGTGCATACATTAACATCCTTTGTTGATAGGAGGCTGATTAATTTGATTAAAAATGGAGGAAAGCGAATAAAGGGTTAAATAGTTTCATAAATTCGTATTGTTCTGTTAATTGTTATTTGAGTAATAACTGTTGTTTTCTTGTAATATGTTATCAATATATGGTACTATAATCATGATGACACAATTTTTCGAATTATATCATGTTTAAAAATGGTATTTATTGCGGATAAATGAGTGATTTCAAACTCTTTTGGTCCATATTCCTTCCTGAAATCATTTAAAGACCCCCCCCAGAATATGATTATTTGGTTTCCGTTTCTATGAATTTACTTCATATATTTTCATATCAAACAGTGAGTAACAGTTATTATATTGGAAAATATTGAAGCATAAATTTATCAATTTATACAATTTGCAAACACTTTTGACCCTCACTGTATTAACAAATGATCATTTAATACTTTGTTTTATTGCCCTTGTTGCTTACCACTGCATCCAAACGGTTTCTATACTCTGATACAAATTGTGGCACCTATTTGGAGGAATTTTAGACCATTCCTCCTTACAAATTTGTTCCGATTGTTTCAGATTACTGAGTTGACGTTTACTGACCCATACTTTGAGCTCTCGCCATAAATTCTCGATGAGATAAAGGTCCGGGGACTGACTAGGCCAAGACAACACGTTTATATTATGTTCAACAAACCATTTCTATGTTAATTTTGCACAATGCTTTGTCTTGCTGGAATATCCAGTTTTACCAAAGTTCAACATTTGAACAGATTCGAACAAATTTTCCTCCAAAATATCCCGATAAATGGCAGTATTCATACATTCTTTAATGATATGAATTTCTCCAGTGCCGCTGGAAGAAAAGCAGCCCTACATTATTATGTTTCCTCCACCGAATTGAACAGTTAGGATGGTGTTCTTCGGCTTGAACTCTTCTCCCTTCTTTCTCCAAACCTGATGTTGGTGGCTACGATTCAATAACTCTATTTTGGTCTCATCAGACCAAATTACATTGTCCCAGTAGCTTGCAGGTTTTGATAAGAAATTATTTGCAAATTCAAGTCCGGCTCTGATTTGTCGTTTGGTGAGAAGAGGAGTTTTCATTGCCGCATAGGACTGAAGTCCACACCGACCAACCGAAAAATTCCCGACTAAGATTGATTTTTTTTAAATACATCTCTTAAATAACGAAAAATCAAAAAGTTGAAGAAGCCAAAGTTCTATGTGGTATTAAAAAATCTAATATTTGAAATTAAAAAATATATATACTGCTAAAAATAGATAGAAAAATACGAAATACGAAAATTTGGCTAAAAAACGCATTCTGGTTGAATGTCAACTGGTGTCAATCGGAATGTGTCCCTTTTCGTCGGCACTTGGATTGGGGTCCTTATTCTAGACTAGATCCAAACAGAGAAATGAATGAAATTAGGAAATTTAATTCATTTGTTATCATGTATCAAATACTTTTTACACTGGCAATTTCAGAATTTTCGTTTTGATATCTTTTCTAAAATGAATATGTTAACTTTCCGAATAGTAATATGCTCGTTATGATGCAAGCTTTATACAGTTAAAATTTTGTTTTGAATTTCTTTTTATAAGTGTTTATTAAAATGAAAATGAAATTTTCCAGCATGTATCGAATACTTATTATCCTCACTATATATATATATATATATATATATATATATATATATATATATATATATATATATATATATATATATATATCCTTGTCTGTGTGTGCGCGGAACGTTCTCCTCTTTCAATATTTGACCTGCTTTCTTGAATTTAATATAAAGGGGATTCGGACCTGTTGAACAAATTTGATTTGGATTTTGCTGCTAAGGAGTCAACATTGAAAAAAAAATGAATTTAGCAGAAGTAAGTCTACTAAACATGTTACTACTGCGCATGCGCAAATATGCATTACTAGTTTAATGCCGCCTAATTTTTAACGTTTTCTGATTGATCTGTCGATAGCTCAAACGGTAACGACTAAGGCTGAAGCGCTAAAGGTTTTGACTTCGATTCTAACTGATGGCAGTCAAGTAATTTTTTTTTAATTTGTAATTCTTTACTATATACTGGATACAATATAATAATCAATAGAGAATTGGCTCTTTAATAATAAACACAAAATCTACATAAAATAAAATATTACATTAAGTGTATTTTACGAATAGGCAACGCCAAGCGACCTGCTAGTAATAGTATATTTTCATATATAGAAATACTAGTATGGATTCGACCAGTAATAGAAGTAGAATAGTAGAATATTAATAGAAGTAACAGGATAGCATAGGCTTCAGACAGTTTCCAAATCTCTTTTCGTAGCAAATCGCCTTTCGGTATTAGGTAATCATTTTTTTTTACATGCTGTAAAAAGAACAGAGACACCAACCAGACCAGCCGTCGACGTGTCAGCAATGCTACCATTTAGATGAATTGCCATGCACTGAACCTTGGTACAAAAGTTCTTATAATATTCTTAAAGCGTTGCATGCCAGCTTAATCTTTTCCGAATTGAATTAACCAATTAATCACGTGACAGTCTTGAGGAATGCGGTCGCCGCGGGCTACCGGCAGCAAAAATCAGTTCCATATGTCCGCTAGGTGGCGTTCTTTTTCCTTCTCTCTTTTAATTTATTATTATTATTATTATTATTATTATTATTATTATTATTATTATTATTTGTGTGTTTGTTTGCTTGTTTGTTTGTTTGTTTTACAGTGTTCTCATTCCAGCGGAACTGTTTGCCTTTGCCCAAAGACGAATATCAGGAGCTAATTCTCTTTTATTAATAACATTATATGCCAAGTGTATTCTCCTTGTAGCTTTAATACGGTCACAGTTGCGAAAGTTGCCTTGAGAAACATATTTGCTATTTAACGGAAGCCACATGGTCGCAATGATAAGGAAGACGATCACCCCTTTGTGGCGCAGACATTCTTCTTGCACACAGTGACATGTGTTTATTAAGGCTCGACGTGGAACTGCCATTTTAACCCAACTCTCAAAATGAATATCTTAATCTTTATTTAAGAGTATAAATATAAAAAAAACAAAAAAAAACGGGGAAAATGCAGAATTAAGACACTTGAAAATAAATTATCATTCTTCGGGGTTAAGTAAGTTGCTTTTCTTGGTTGGAAATATTTTTATATCATTCTCCTTTCTTCGCCAGCCATATTATCATCCATATAACACACACCATCGTGGTATTCGTCTGTCAATAAGGATTTCATTAATTCTCACACAAATAAAAATGCCTCTTTCTGTTGTATACTTCATAAATGGGGGGGGGGCAATAGACAATGTTGGTACCGAGTAGAAAGTCAAACCGACATGTTAGTATAAGAACGGTTGATTGAAATTGAGGAGTCAGACATTAATGAGCTATTATTAATGCTAGAAAGAGGTGACGATGATCTGATGATTCCGACATGGACTGA
>NC_136510.1:46401332-46426332 GCF_053919585.1 Euprymna scolopes | reverse complement strand
AACTTACAATCATGGCGGAGCGGATAGAGATTGACGGACTGAAATTTGGAGGAATTTAATAATTTAATATTTTAAAAGTAATTTTTGGTAATCATTTACTATAAGAACATGTATAAAAAAACAAAACATTTACCATTTAAAAAATGGAAATAAAATTATTTTCTTTTAATTTAAAAGGAACAAATTCTGCCTAAGTGTGAAAATAGACCTCGCTTATTTTTTACACAGAATCTAAGCAAAAGATAGCAGGAGCAATTTGTCGTGTTAAATTTGTCATGCCTAAATGTGTCGTGCCTAAATATCACACAAATAGAGAATTCGCAGGTGAAGTTTTGCCTTATCATTTGCCTTACCTTAATTTGCGATGCATAAATAATAAAACTGTTCTACTGTCCCCCTTTTTCTCGACTGGCCTGTATTCTTGTCGTATGCAACGATGATTTGAATGTATAAGATATTTACTTTCGAAAAACAACGAAAACAAAAGGGAGAATACACAAACAGAACAATCAGACCTGATAAAATGAATGCAATTCTAGAACAATATATGGGAAACGCGACAAGATCACAAAATGAATCCAGAATCGATGAAAAAGT
Source organism: Euprymna scolopes (assembly GCF_053919585.1). NCBI lineage: Eukaryota > Metazoa > Mollusca > Cephalopoda > Sepiida > Sepiolidae > Euprymna > Euprymna scolopes. Next base: position 46,425,735 of record NC_136510.1, on the reverse strand, counting down.
ATGAAAACAAATCAGTAATTGGAAGAAAAAACTGAAACCGAGTAATAATAATAATAATAATAATAATAATAATAATAATAATAATGATAATAATAATGATAATAATATTGATAATAATAATAATAATAATAATGATAATAATAATAATAATAATAATAATAATAATAATAATAATAATAATAATAACAACGACAATAATAATAATCGATGAAAAAGTATGAAGACAAATCAGTAATTGGAAGAAGAAACTGAACCCGAGTAATAATAATAATAATAATAATAATAATAATAATAATAATAATAATAATAATAATAACGACAATAACAATAATAATAATGATAATAATAATAACGACAATAATAATAACAACAACAATAATAATAATAATAATAATAATAATAACGACAATAACAATAATAATAATGATAATAATAATAACGACAGTAATAATAACAACAACAACAATAATAATAATAATAATAATAATAATAATAATAATACAATGGTACTGCACTACAATACTAAAAACAGCCGAAATTTTAAGAAAAGTTCTCCAACGCGGAAATCAATCGACATAACAATCAAACACTATCCAAGCACAGTTAACTTAAAATAGAAAAACAGTATAGAAAGTACATCGCACAAGCCTAAGGGAAGTGAAACTGTTAGAAATTCCATAAACTTAATTTCAAATAAAAATAAGATAAACACATACGTAAAGCCCTGTACACCTTCAGTCAGCTGGTATTACACAAAATGGTCGTAACATGTCCAGGAAGATGGAAAAGCCGAGTAGACAGAGCACCAAGCAGACATCCAGTAGAAAAGCTCAGAGAATACTCGAGCCCAAGAAATATTTATTGTTATCCAATCTTCAAGAAAGGCCAAAAGTCGTTGCCAGCCTAAAATTGACGGTAAACGCTTGCTGCGATAAGGCTAAATTATTTGTGATGGTAATAGTATAAGGCGAAGATTGATGGAGATCTGAAAAGAATTATCATTTAGACTCTAGTGAATGCGATTGATTATTGTCACTGGTTATTATCTGTGCCAATAATCCTAGTAAATAATAATAATAATAATAATAATAATAATAATAATAATAATAATAATAATAATAATAATAATAGCTAGCGGGACCTGTGGAAATTCCACAGCAGCATTTTTCATATGGGCATTCTGTGGGCGTTCTGTTCAGCATGAATGAAAGCACAATCATATTATTCTAGCCCCTTTTTTTTTAACTGTATCTCGCCCTTGCTAAAATAATAACTTTGATATATTTTATGGGATGATTATTTCATTACAAACACACCGGTCAATCAAGTCACATTTCATCATTTTTCATTATTATTGAATATGTTATTATGTTAGACAATCATTTTTCATAATTTTAACCCACATTATCGCCCCTCTCCATTACTAAAATAATAAATTTGATGTATTGTATCGGCTGATTATTTCATGAAAAAAAAACACAAATATCAATTAAATCACATTTCATCATTTTTCATAATTCTTCAATATAGTACTAATTTCGACAATAATTTGCCATCATTTAAACTCATTATATCGCACACCTACTAAAATAATAACTTTGATATATTGTCTACGCTGATTATTTCATTACAAACACACACATCAATTAACTCACATTTCATCATTTTCATAATTCTTGGATATGTTACTAATTTCGACAATAGTTTTTTTTTATGTTTCTAAGCAACATTATACCTATAAACTTACTTAAATGATAACTTTGATATATTTGCTGGATTGCTTTTCTCATTACAAACATACCAATCAATTAACTTACGTTTCATCATTTTTCATAATTCTTGAGTATGTTACTAATTTGGACGACCATTTCTCATAATTTGTACCCACATTATCGCACTCTACTTAATGAAATAATAACTTATATATATTTTCTGGGCTGATTTTTGCATTACAAACACACTAACGCATGAAATCACATTTCATCATTTTTCATAATTCTTATATATGTTACTTATTTCGACAAACATTTTTCATAATTTTAACCCACATTTTCGCGTCTCCACCTTTACTAAATAATAATTTTGATTTATTGTCTAGGCCGATTATTTCATTACAAACACACCAATCAATTAATTCACATTTCATCATTTTTCATAATTCCTGGATATGTTACTAATTTCGACAATAATTTTTCATAAGTTAAACACACCTTATAACTTCCCCCATTACTAAAATAATAATTTTGATATATTATCTGAGCTGATTTTTTCATTACGACACACCAATCAAGTAACTCACATTTCATCATTTTTCATATTTTTGGATATATTACTAATTTCGACAATCATTTTTATCATTTAAACCAACATCATCGCCCCCTTACTAAAATAATAATTTTGATATATTGTCTGGTCAAATTATTTCATTGCAAACACACTAATGTATTAAATCACATATTATCATTTTTCATAATTCTTGGCTATGTTACTAATTTCGACAACCATTTTTCATAATTTAAACTATCCTTATCCTCCTTTCTTACTAACGTAATAACTCTGATATATTGTCTGAACTGGATATTTTATTATAAACACACAAATCAATAAACTAACTTTTCATACTATTTCGTAATTCTTGGATGCGTCAGTAATTTCGACCATAATTTTTTGTAATTAAAACCATCCCTATCGCCTTCTCTTACTAAAAAATGAATTTTGATTTATTGTCTGGGCTTATTATTTCATTACAAACACACCAATCAATTGACTAATATTTCATCATTTTTCGTAATTCTTGGATATGTTACTAATTTCGACAACAATCTTTCACAATTTAAGCCCCCCTTAATCGCCTTTCCCCTTACTTTTATAAAAACTTGTATATATAGTCTTGGTTGATTATTTTATTATAAACACACCAATCAATTAACTCACGTTTCGTCATTTTTCGTTATTCTTGGATATCTTACTAATACCAACAATATTTTTTCATAATTTAAGCCCTCCTCATCGCCCTCTTTTATTAAAAAATAACTTTGGTATATTATCTGGGCTTATCATTTCATAAAGATCACAATTATCAATTAATTTACATTTCATCATTGTTCATAATTCTCGGATATGTTATTAATTTCGACACTCACTTTTTATATGTTTAACCGACATTATTAACCCCTTACTACTAAAATAATAACTTTGATATATTATCTGGGCTGATTATTTCATTTCAAATACGCCAATCAATTAACTCACATTTCGTCATTTTTCATAATTCTTGTATATAGTACTAATTTCGACAATTTTTTATAATTAAAAACCCACATTATGCCCCTCCTACTAATATAAGAACTTTGATAAACACACTAATTTATTAAACCACATATTATCATTTTTTTATCATTCTTGGATATGTTACTAATTTCGTCAATGATTTTTCGTAAGTTTAACACACTTTATAGCCTCCTCCTTACTTAAATAATAACTTTGATATATTGTCTGGGATTATTATTTCATTACAAACACAGCAATCAAGTAACTCACATTTCATCATTTTTCATAATTCTTGGATATGTTACTAATTTCGACAATAATTTTCATAACTTTAACTCACTATGTCGCTCCACCTTACTTAAATAATAACTTCAATATATTGCCTGGAATGATTATTTCATTACAAACACATCAATCAATTTCGGGTATTCTCATAGTATATATGTTCCACCTATCTTATCCAATCCTGGGTGACGCCGCATATTCTGCTAGTATATATATTTTCACCTATCTCATTCGATCCTGGACGACACTGGGTATTCTGCTACTATATGTTTTCCACCTATTTCATTCAATACTTGGCGGTGCTTTCTGCCACTATATATTTGCACTTATCTCTTTCGAACCTGGGACTGGCTTCATGTCCGCCACCCCACTATTAAAAATATACATGAAATAAAGTAATGTTTAAATCGTAAACTGTTTCAGCTATTTATGGAACTGACTTCATACCCCCACCTCACTGCTAAAAAATATATGAAATAATATGATGTCTAAATAGTACACTGTTTCAGCCCTTTCCGGTACTGACTTCATATTCCCCACCCCACTGTATAAATATACATTAAATAAAGTAATGTTTAATCCATAAACGGTTTCAGCTATTTCCAGAACTGATTTCATATCCCCCACACTACTGTTAAAAATATACATGGCATAAAGTAATGTTTAAATCATAAACGGTTTAATTTATTTCCGGGACTGACTTCATATCCCCCACCCCACTGTTTTAAATATACTTGAAATAAAGTAATATTTAAATCATAAACTGTTTCAGCAGCTTTTTGAAATTAATACATAAAAACATTAACACAGGTAGAGATTAGGCAAGCATTGCTTCAACATGAATTTCTGAATGTAGTATCAGTCTCAGCATGCCAATGACTTTAATCCCCCCTTTTGGGGTCTTGGTTAATGGAGGAGAAATCCTTCATTACTGATAAAAATTTTATTTTTGTTACTGACCAGAGTGCCCCTCTTTTTGGGAGCTGGTTTCCCCCAAAATTTTTAACCGACCGCATGTCCAAGTCTTCCCTTGAGGGGAGGCAAGTAAAAAAAAAATAATTAGACGGGACATTTACCAGTGCAACTTCTAATTAATCAGAAGAGACATTTTATAATTAATCAGAAGGTGTATTTCCAGAGCATTTTGTAATTAAATCAGAGATTACTTTTCCCAGTTACTTTTTTAATATTAAAACTTTGTTACATTAAATATAGTACCTATTTACAATGCCTCCCCACAGGACAGATTTAGACACCAGGATCGTTTTTTAACGTGAAGAAAAGGAACACAATATTGTCTTAGCAGTAAGGGATTTTTCCTCCACTGAGAGAGAAGAAATTGAAATGTAGCATCTGAAGAACAGATACTACACTTTGATCTTAGCCAAAAGGCCCAGAAGATCAAATCATTTTTATTATCTTTGTCTCAATAACGACATCATTTGATTTTTTTTAATGGAATTTCATAACAATTATACGACCCGGATGTAAGCGTGACACACAAAAGAACACACGCGCCATCGTATTAATATATAGATAATAATAATAATAATAATAATAATAATAATAATAATAATAATAATAATAATAATAATAATTCCAATGGTTGTTATATTGCTGGGTGTAAAAGTGGAGACGAGCGCCCAATCTCTAATAAAGTACCCTTAAGGCATGCTCAAAGCTAGAATCTCTGACAATCTAGTCCTAATCCTGGTCTTCACGTGTGGCTTAATTACTAAGCCCAATGGATCTTTGGGTAAGTAGTGCTCGACGATCTGGAAGCACAAACCGTTTCGGAGAAGGAAAACTCCGATTTCGAATTATTAGAGATGGTGTTTCGGAAATAAAATAATATCCGTGGTTGTATAACCAAAAATTCACTAAACTAAAATTCCGAATCAAAATATTGAGAATATTGGCGTGAATGGGACTGCTACTGTGGAAAGCCCACGCCCGACAGGTGTATCTTGGTGAGAATCTGGTCGTTATCCTGCAACTGCTAGAATAAAGTGGAGTAAAAAGATTAACAAGGTAATAATATAGTGCTTCTTCAGATGGAAAGACTATCGGTGCGGGGTACAGAAAACATATGATTAGATAATGGAAAGAGCAAGGAACGTTTGAATTAACAAATCAGCGCGTAAGTGATCAGGCAAAAGAAATACAGAAGAATGGATGTCTGTCATAGCTGAAACTGAAGGCATAAAAAGACAGGTGAACGCAGAAGTAATAAAGGATTACGCGGCAAACGGAGATGTTAAGATTGATGAGAAAAGGACAAAGAATGAAGTGGAAGATGTGGATGAAGCGCAGGTAATGGAGAGGAAACAAGTGACGGTAATAATAATTTGTAATAATATGGAAATTGATGACCAGGTGCTGGAAAAAGCTGATGAAGTGAAACGGATCGTTGAAAGTCTGGAAGAGGTTATGGTGGAAGGGAAAAGAAGTGATGAAATCATGTTTAAGGAAATTAAGCAAAAACAAACAAATTTGAGATGAAGGTAGAAAAAGAAATAAAGCAATGAAGTATGTGAAATGCAGGACTATCACAGAAACAAATAATTTGATTGTAGCAGAAAGTGGTGGTGCTCGACACTCTAGTAAAACCTACCATCTAGAAGAAGGAAAACTTCTATTTCAAACAACTAGAGACAGCGTCTCGAAAAAAAATGTCGTTGGGTGTGTAACCTAAAGTTCAGGTTGCGAACAAATTCCGATCAAAAAGAGGCACCACAAGAGAACTGAACCGAGGTAGAAAAAAAAAAAGGAATAAAAGATAACATAAAAATAAGAAAGGGCGTGAACTTGCTTGGGAAAGGGTTGAGAACAATTGGGCGCGAGGTAGATAGAGTAAGTCAAACTACGGAATTAAAAGTAAAAAGTGAAAAGAAAGGGAATTAAAACTCCCCGAGAAAAAAAAACAAAGAATGCAAACAAAAAGTGCAAACTGAGGAGATATGAAGAAGAGTGCGTACAGTTGAGTGAGAATCAGTTGTTTGGTTTGGTCTGGTGCTGCACTAAATAAATAAAGATGGTCAAGAAAGATGGAAAGACTGAGGGTGAGGAGAGAAATCACTAACAAGACCTTCACTGGATGAATGTGAAGACTGGGACGTTGGGAAGTCTCATTGCCACCCCTTTACCAGTTAAGACCAATGATCGCTACGAATGAGAAAATAGTAGACGGCTATTGTGATAACGCAAATTCATTTGCAAAGTTTGTCGAAAAAAGTGAAGAGTACTGGAAATCTGGGAGACATGTTTTTACTCAAACTTCATGGAACACCACAAGCTGTTTTCAAAGAGAATCCTTAGATGATGGTCTGGTGAAAACTCCTAGTGAGTAGTAGTAGTAGTAGTAATAATAATAATAATAATAATAATAATAATAATAATAATAATAATAATAATGGAAAGGGTCAAAGAGGGTGGAAAGACGATTAAGAGAGAAAACTAAACAGACCTCTACTAAAAAAGTGTGGAGAGTTCTAAAATACGGAGAGGCTTATCAATTGATTTATTAATTTGATGAATTTACGTCAAGAAGTCGCTATCTTCAGAATACCTGATCTGACAGCGCCATCTATTGAGGGCGAAGTTTAGTGTAATGTAATTATATGTACATATCGCCCATAGACGGAATTAAAGATTCCTGTCGACATTCCTGGAAAGTTTTTGAATGCCAAATAAACACTAGAGAAAATACGGACGGAAAATAAAATACGGATGAAATGTATTGGTTAAGTCAACAAAACCGGATAAGCCGGGTATTTTTTTTAGACGAAACCTGTCTAATTACGGATACATCCGACGTCTTTTTTACACGTGTTCTTTCAGAAATAGTTGCAAGTTCCTTTCTTTCTTTGGCAATCAAGGAAGAAATTGGGTAGAAAACGATCAAGAAGTTATTTTTTGAGGGAAACTTGTCTAGTTTAAAGGCGTTGAATCCGTCGTATCTCGTTGTTAAATCAAAACAAATCTTTTCTTGTTAAACACGTCCGTCAAACGTAACAAGATGTTCAACAGCGTTGAAAGGGGAGATAATTCCGTTTAGGGTGGTCTTTTGACAACTCCTTATTACAATTCAAAATAATACGTCAAGCGGGGAAAAAAAGCATTATACTGAAGATTCGTATTAACTCATGGTGGAGCCTTTAAGATTAAAGCTTCTTTGGTTCCGCAACTCCCGTGAGTTTCATGCTCTTTCTGATTATTGTATAGCAACTGCACGTCCTTAAAGTCCAACCGGTTCATCGCTGTAGTATGGACGGTGGTAACGTGGTAGTGTCAAAGCTATCCGGCTAACTGGTGTAAACACACGAGAAATCGGCATTAGCATCCGTCGTCCTCTGGTCGACTCTGACTCTGCAGGTTGCAAATAAAGACAGTTCATGTATAGCACCTCAAAACAATGGAGTGAAAATGAAAAGATCGCTTCTGCGCCATTTTTCTTTGTGTTCTCGACCAAATTCTATCCGACTTCAGTCGCATGGATAAACAATTTGTTATTATGCACGTTAACGAATAGTAGCGGTCAACGAGGAGGACTTCATGTAGACCATACCAATCCTGAGATACTATCTTCATCAGCTCTATGAAGAAGTACAACCAACAACTTTTCATGTTTTTCAGAAATTGAAAAGTACAGACATTTAATAGAATTGATTGTTATTTCAACATGGCACAAATTCAAGATGGCGTTCTATATATGCATACAGGTATGAAAACAGTTTCTGTGTTATAGAGCATTGAATAGATGAACACTGATCTACATTCTTTTGTGTAAACATCTAGCATATGCAATGTTTGTGGTAGCACACAGTAATTTCTGCATATAGGATAAATGATGTATATACCACCTACAAAATCAAAGGTAAAATAAACCTAGGTATTGTTATCACTAGAGCTAGGACAACAGCATATTCTTTTCATTGGTTTGACTCTCGAGTGTATATCCGTTGATATCTTATATACTTTTAGATGGAGTGATGTGGTTCTCGGGTGATTTACTATGTCTAACTCTTTCGGCTATATACTCGAGAGTTAAAACAATGAAAAGAATATTCTGTCGTCATAGCCCTAGTTATCATATACACCAACAAAACCATTAAAAATGACACAAAACATAAAATCCGTGGAGATCAAAAGAAAAATCTAAGAATGATTATTGGTAGATGTTCATTTGATAGTAAAAAATCGGGGACTCGGTTTAAATATTGCGAATCCTTCTCATTTCAGTTAACAAAACGCAACAGACCAAACACATGTCAAAATCCAGCATAGGTAAAAATTCCCGCAGCGAAGTAAATTGGACTAGTAATGGGATGTTATTACAAAAACAAGCCTGCCCATAGATCTATTTTATATATATGGAACATAATTCCGGATTTATGGAATAAATTTTCTAAACACCTATGTAAAGGTAGTTTAATGAATATGTACCCCTAAATAAGGTTTATTATAATTGTCATTGTCGGTTTTACATTTGTTGAATAGTTTATCGACCATGTTATTTTTAGATAGACTTTTCAATTTAAGATTTATTTTACGGTATCTGTTACTTCTTCAATTGTTAGGTAAAGATAGATAATAGTTGAAATGTCCCCTTCCCATATTAAAAATGGCTTTCTAAATGATAGCGTAATTATTTTAGCACGGTCTTTAAACTTCACAAGTCTATTGGTTTCTCTGTTATATTATGTCGGTTATTAATGCACGAGGGTAGCTTGTACTTTTGATATTCAGTAGTCTATTTGATACTCGCCGCCGAAGGTTGAGGGTTACATCGGCCGAAATGTTATGAAAATAACATTCAAGATGAGAACAGTAGTTCGAATAAGCCGAATAATCTAATTTATCAATCTTTATTTCAAAATATTTGAAATCCAACGTTTCTCATAATTATTTTGATTGTTCGTTTTTCATTTTTGAGTGTTATTCACACAACGTTTCGACCGATGTAATCTTCGACCTTTTGCGGGAGCATTTTGTTAAACTTAGAAATCTTTCTTGCGAGCTCAAGTATCTTTCTTGCGAGCTCCGTGTAGCTCACTGAATTCGATAGAAAGATTGCCGGGTTAAACAAGATGCACCTGGAGAAAGCCGAATGTTACATCGGCCTAAACGCTGCGAGAATAACACTCAAGGTGAGAACTGTAGTTCAAATACAATAATTCAACTTATCAATCTTTATCTAAAAAATGTAGAAACATAATACGTTTTTCTATTTAAACAGTTTTTTTCTATAATCTGTTATTTTCCATTGGTTCTATTATAAGAGTCATTCAGCTAGCAGCCTATTTGAACACGGTGTGGCTGTATGAGGAATTGATTAAACGGCGTCTGATGAAGCGTAGAGACGATATTCTACAAGACACCTGTATTTGTATTCTTTCTGCAAAGTAGGTTCCGAAATAAACACAGGACCTTTTGTTAGATCTATTGAGATTTGACTTCAATAAAATACACTGCAAATATTACAGCCTATGCTCAATATACATTATGTATCTATGTAGAGATGTACTAATGTAAATATACGACAGGAAAACAAACATTTTTTATAGCATGAAGGAGAAATAAAAAATCTTATAAAAACTTTGGTAGGATTGTTATTTCTATACCTAAATGGCATACACAATGTAAGTGTTAATATTGGGTTAGGGTTAGCATTATACAATGTAAGTTTTAATATTGCATTAAGGTTAGGGCTATACAATATAAGTGTTAATATTGGATTAGGGTTTGGGTTCTACAATGTAAGTGTTATGTTGGATAAGGGTTGGGATTATGAAATGTAAGTGTAAATATTAGATTAGGGTTATGATTATACAATGCAAGTGTTAATATTGGATTAGGGTTGGGATAATACAATGTAAGGGTATATATTGGATTAGGGTTAGGATTATACAAAATAAGTGTTAATATTGGATTAGGGTTGGGATTATACAATGTAAGTGTTAATATTGGGTTAGGGTTGGGATTATACAATGCAAGTGTAAATATTGGATTAGGGTTTGGGTTCTACAATTTAAGGGTTTATATTGGATTAGGGATAGGATAATACAATATAAGTGTTAATATTGGATTAGGGTTAGCATTATACAATGTAAGTGTTAATATTCGATTGGGGTTGAGATTATACAATGTGAGCGTTAATATTAAATTAGGGTTATTATTATACAATGTAAGTGTTAATATTGGATTAGGGTTAGGATTATACAATGTAAGTGTTAATATTGGATTAGGGTTAGGATTATACAATGTAAGTGTTAATATTGGGTTAAGATTAAGTCAATACAATATAAGTGTTAATATTTGATTAGGGTTGGGATTATACAATGTAAGTGTTAATATTGGATTAGGGTTATTATTATACAATGTAAGTGTTAATATTGGGTTAAGATTAGGTCAATACAATATAAGTGTTAATGTGGGATTAGGGTTGGGATTATACAATGTAAGTATTAATATTGGATTAGGGTTGAGATTATGCAATGTAATTGTTAATATTAGATTAGGGTTATGATTATATAATGCAAGTGTTAATAATGGGTTAGGGTTGAGATTATACAAAATAAGTGTTAATATCGGATTAGGGTTGGGATTATACAATATAAGTGTAAATATTGGATTAGGGTTGGGATTATACAATGTAAGTGTTGATATTGGATAAGGGTTGGGATTATACAATGTAAGTGTTTATATTGGGTTTGAGTTAGGATTATACAATGTAAGTGTTAATATTGGATTAGCGTTGGGATTATACAATTTAAGTCTTAATATTGGATTAGGGTGGGAATATACAATGTAAGTGTTAATATTGGGTTAGGGTTGCGATAAAACAATGTAAGTGCTAATATTGGGTTTGAGTTAGGGTTATACAATGTAAGTGTTAATATTGGGTTAGGGATGGGATTATACAATGCAAGTGTTAATATTGGATTAGAGTTTGGGTTCGACAATGTAAGTGTTAATATTGGATAAGGGTTAGGATTATATAATGTAAGTGTTAATATGTGATAAGGGTTGGGATTATACAATGTAAGCGTTAATATTGGGGTCGGGTTGGGATTATACGACGTAAGTGTTAATATTGGATTAGGTTTGAGATCATACAATGCAAGTTTTAATATTAGATTAGGGCATAGGTTCTACAATGTAAGTGTTAATATTGGTTTAGGCTGTAAATTATACAATGTAAGTGTTAATAATGGATTATGGCTGAGATTATACAGTGTAAGTGTTAATATTAAATTATGGTTAATATTATACAATATAAGTGTAAATATTTGATTAGGGTTGGGATTATACAATGTAAGTGTTAATACTAGATTAGGGTTGGGATTATAAAAATGTAAGTGTTTATACTGGATTAGGGTTGGGATTATACAATGTAAGTGTTAAGATTGAATTGGGGTTAGGATTATACAATGTAAGTGTTAATATTGGATTATGGTTGGGATTATACAATGTAAGTGTTAATATTGGATTAGGGTTGGGATTATACAATGTAAGTGTTAATATTTGATTAGGGTTGGGATTATACAATGTAAGTGTTAATATTGGATTACGGTTAGGATTATACAATGCAAGTGTTGAGCTGGCTGAGGTATAGAATATATAGTATTAATTTGGAGCGTGAGAAGGCATAAAGGATAAACTGAGATTATAAGAGAATGACAGACACGTGCAATTAATTGATAAGTATTACAATTGAAATAATGAAAATGCACAGATACACAATAGAAAATTAAGAAATGTTTTAGTATGTATTTTGTCGTATTAAAACATATGCAGGAAAAAACCGTTGATGTACTAAGCGTTAATGTAATGATACACACATCTATTGCTATCTTCCTGTCTGTCTCTTACTCTCTTTCTTTCTCTCTCTCTCTCTCTCTCTCTCTCTCTCTCTATATATATATATATATATTTATATATATATATAATATTTTTTAACTCTTTTTCAAAGTGTTTTTAACATGTTTTATTAACTGTTTGCTAGTGTGTGTATATATATATATATATATATATATATATATAAAGTGCCTTTAATAAGTTTCCAGACTGTTTTGTGCAAGCATTTTAAATTGTCGCAGACACTTGAACATTTAGAATGTTAATGCACCCTACTGAATTTCAAAAAAGGCAATCTGAACGTGAAGACACTTTAGAAGAACGATCTGCAATAAAATTCTGTTTTAAACTTAGAAAAATCCCCAGAAATGATGGAATGCTTCAAACTGCATCATGTTTTGAACTGCATAAAAGATTCAAGGAAGGCTTGGAGCCTGTGCGCTATGTTGAAAAGTGTAGGAGAAGTAAAAAGGTCAGAGCACCAGAGTTGACTGGCCAAATAAAAATGTCATAGATAAGGACCGTTGTGGGTCTATAGAGAACATACCTGTACATTTCTATGTCAGTGTGAGAACTGGACACAAGATTGTTCGTCAAGAACTGAAGATGCGGAATATTTCCACGAAGTTTGTCCCAATGCACCAGTAGGGCAGGTCGATTTTGGAACCCCGGTGAGGCAATGGTGATGATAGTTGGAGTTTGACATAGTAAAGACCTACACGAAATATTTTTCTCAAAACTGTTATCTTTGCTTGAGGAAATGACTTTAAAAGTTGAAAAATTGAAGTGACTAAAAGTTTTTCGGTGAATTGTCAAGAACGTCCCGTCATCAAAACAATCCGTACTGTTAAGAAAAAAGAGTCATTATTAAGAATATGTTTTAAACAACATTTTTAAATAAAATGAGTGAGGATAATGAGTTGATAAAATAAAAATTAAGTGTAAAGGCAAAATTATGTTTTTAAAATAATAGCGACCAAAGTTCGCTTATTCATATCAGGAACCTTTTTAGATTTCACCGTCGCAAAACACGCTCGTTATTGATATTGAAAATTAACGTTTGTTTATTATTTAATTTGAAAACATTACGATTTAGGCTTAATTATTTCGAAAGGGAAACCGAAAAAGACTTGTTTAAAATATATATTATAATGTTTCAAGTGTCTGCAGTGAATTTAAACATGTTTGTTTTATCTTTTTTAATTTGTTTTTCTATTAGGTTGACACAAAAACAATGTCATTTTTTGACGTTCGAATGAACGTGAAAAGCATTATTTTTGCACCAACCTAATATTTCACGTCAAATTCTATTTGAAATTTGTTATTAAAATATGGTAATACTCCAGTTTTATGTTAAAACAACAACAAAAATATAGTCCATACAAATTTATTGTACACATTCTTTACGAAACATAACCACATACATTTCCAAGTATTTCTACTTAATAAAAAATACTTTGCAGAAATTAGAGTCAAATTTTAATTTCTTTTATTTTTAAGGAGTAATTGTTTTTAAGCAGTGTTTTTCTTCTTAAATTATAGTTTTAAAATCAGATAACCCACAAAGATTAATACAAGTAAATAAGGAAACTCCCTTAAAGGTTTTTCGTTATGTGTGCATCTATGTTATTGTGCTAAAATAACTTTGTTATTTAGAAAGCCATTCTTAATATGGGAAGGGGGTTGTATTGTAACTATTCTGTACTTTCACCTAAAAATTTAATAAACAAAAATTTCATAAAAATTAAATTTAACTTGTAAATACTATTAAAAATAACATAGTAACATAGATGCACAAGCACTGGTTTTTCAAACTCTAAACAGTAAACACTCGTTAAAAATGGCACAACTACAGCAAGAATGAATCTCTTTATCGATAAATCCATGTTATCGAAGGCGGAGCTACAATCTGATAAAAATGTCTAAACTAAACACTTCTATGCCTCTGATTTGGTTTGGTCCTCTCTCTTCAATACATCTAATTCAACTCTATAAAGTTTTTCATTATTTCTTATAACTAGCACTTATTTCTTTACGTATGAAACTAGATGATAGCCTAATATAGTTTCCTTCAGTTATAATCCATTTTATTTATTTTACTTTTCAGATTAGAATGTCAGTAAAAGCACGACGTTCCATGGTTCACAAAATTTGCTTGTCCACCTTGTCATTTGGATGAAACAGCACCCCCAACTTCACGACAAGTCATCCAGTTTAGTTATTTCCTCGAAAACAGTTATCCCCACTTAAAAAATAGTCAGATTTCTAAGTTGATTGCCAAGGAAATAATTAGTATTTGGCAAGCAGTCAATCCACAATTGCCCTTGTTAAGGGAACGTTACATATGACAGAAGGTCAATATATTTTGCTATAAGAGGGCCAAACAGATTGACAGGAAATCTCTTGCAGAAACCAAAGTGAAAAAAGTAAAGGAACTGCAAGACAGATTGTTTGATATATTTTTTTGTAGCTGTAAACTTCCTGACTTGAGATGTGATGAATTTGTAGTAAAGTGCAAGACAGGAAATTGTCATAAAGGCACATTATCTGTACTTATCCTGCTAAGAAGGAGGTAAAATTAATTCTATAGATTCACCTACAATTATGTTCCTTTTTTGTGGAAAATAAAATAATATATTGGTATTTATTATATAATCTGGGTGTATTATTAAACATGTAAATTGCCCGGGTGTTTGGATGTGTATGTTGAGCAAAAAAAAAGTGGTAATAGGAAGACAGGCTCGAACCCGTACCGCAAAGGAGGAAAAGAACGGAGTTAAAACCTAACGTTTATGCTGTTACGACCACCGCCAAACCGGAAGCGACATTTTTTTCAAATTAAGGCTAAACAATCTAAAGGAGAGGATAACTTTAAAAAATATCGGCGAAAAAAGTTAAACCCCCCTCCCGTAGAAAAGTGCCTAGTTGAAGGGAAAGGTATTAATGTGTTTAGCCAATTTTTCGATATATGTCGTATGAAAGGTCGAACTTTAAAACGATATGATCTTGGTAAAATTGGTCGCCTCTATTGAAAGTTTAAGGCAGACATGCTAACAGATATACATACATACATTTATATATTGGTAAATAAAAATTTTCGACCCAAACTGATAAAAAAGCTTGCCCTATCTCTGAATACCCTTTATGTAAAATTTCAAATATTTAGACCAGCAATTGTCTGAGTAATTTGGAAGAGACCGCAGAGGTTAATTTTTTAAAAATTTCACCCTTATTATTCCCCCTTTAAATTTATTGTTTTTGGCTCAAATCGCGTTATTAAGTAAGATACATGTCCAAGGAACCTATATCTAAAATTTCAAGTGCGTAGACCCAAAATTTTCGGAGGAGTTTGGTAGAGTTCTCAAAGGTTAAATCGTATAAGTTTGACCCCTTAATCGCCAAATTTCTGGCCAAAAACCGATTACATCAATTTCCCCAAATCTCAGTATCCTGTATATAAAATTTCGAGTCTGTAGACTAAAAATTGACAGAGTTATTGCGTAGTGAAATGTACACAGACACACACACATACATACACACAGACACGTTCACTTATATATATATATATATCTATATATATAAAAATGTAAAGTTGGTTGGTTCTAAACAAATAAAACCATGTTTATACGTTACCAATTTATTTGAAATTTTCAGACAACCCATTTTTAGAGTCGAGGTATGTTTTTATGTTATTAAAATAAATTTACCTAATTAAAATTAAAATATTAAATAAAATAAATATATTTATTTAATTGTTTCTGCGAATCTGTTCTGTTGATAAAACTGAACTTCCGGTTCGATTCATTTCACAGCCACGAATTGACGAAAGGTTTCATTTTCTGTTAACTCGATAAGTAAAAAAAAAACAAAAAAAAACATATTTCATTTGTTTATCTTCCAAATTTTTTAATTTACACATCTTTTCTTTATTATATAAGGCCAAAAAAAAAGTTTGTTGCTTGCTTTTGAGTTTTTTTTTGTTTTTCTATATAAGATTACTCATGCAGAGAGTGATCCGTGCTGAAATAATGTTATTATTTAAAAAGTCATTCTTAACATGGGGAGGTAAGGATGTTTTGTACCTATTCTGTACTTTAACCTTACAATTGAATAAATAAATAAAAAAACATCATAAAACGTTATTTAAACGTGGAAATATGATTTAAAAAATAGCGCGGATCGCTCTCTGCATTAGCATCATTTTTATTTATTGCGGACTATTATTCTCATCTTTATTAGTTGTTGTTTCACGAATTTTCGGTCAACTATTCCTCTGGCCTTCATGAAAAGAAGTCCTTTTATAAATGTTCAGTAATTTTTTCCTTTTATTATTCTTAAAGAGTAAAACTTTTTTATTCATGAAAGGAGTTAAGCCTACGTAAATAAATAAATGTTTGTACACGTGACAAATTATCAATATATGGTTTAGTTACTTTTTTTTTAAAATGTTTGTAAAAGTGCGAAAGGCGACGTTGTAGTACAACCATTACTCCCATGCTTAATTTCTATAGTTATAGGTTTTTGGAATTTTTTTTCACTGGATTATTATTGATTGGACACTAATTAAACAGATTATTAAAAAAAAAATGTAAAAAAGAAATCATTATTTCGACATTTGAAAGTGGTGCTCACTTTTTAGTTACAACGTTCTGATAAATCAGTCACCCATTTTGTAAGCAATAAAAACGCGGTATATCAAAACCATAGAAAGTAAAAATAATGAGTCTCTACCGCATTTGTAAGTCAGAAATATATTTGTTTCTCAAAGAAAAAAAATAGAGAGAACAGGACTTTTTTTATTGTTTTCATGAAAATAAAGTTTCGAGATTTTTAATTATTTTTTTTTTTTTTACTTATTTAGTCAGTTTGTGGTTTTTTTTTAAATTGTTTTTGTGAAAGGTGAGGGTTTTTTTCAAAACTTTTGTTTTGTTTCTTTTTAATTTTTTTTAAAGTATCATAAATTTCACTAACATGCTGGAGAAATGTTTAATAATTTGGTATTTTTTTAGATTAGGTCCACCTCCACAATTTTCCTTTCAATGACGACATTTATAGGTTTCCGAGTATGCTGAACACGCAAATTGCATTGAAATTTTGCGGAAATAAATAGTTGTATTATGCATTGTATTCTTCGGCGGCCATCTTTTTATGTGCACACGCGCCATAAACAAATACACACACGTAAAAAAGATGGCCGCCAAAGATTACAATGCATAATACAACTTTTTATATCTTGATAACTACTTATTTCTGCAAAATTTCGATGCGATTTTCGTATTCAGCATAGTCGAAAACCATTTCAAGTCGTCATTTAAAAGAAAATTGAGGAGGTGGAGGTGGACCTAATCTAAAAATTTACCAATAATTTTTAATCCCGTACGCCTCCCGATACATTGCTTCGTCAACATGCGACCATTTTATATCTCCCGAAGACACTTCCGTATTTAGAAAAAAATAAATAAATAAATAAATAAAAAGTGACCGATTTACCAGAACGTGGTAACTAAAAAGTGAGTACCCCTTTCAAGTGTTGAAATAATTTTTTTTTTTCAATTTTTTTTCATAATCTGGTTAGTGTTCAAATCAATAATAATCCAGTGAAAAAATTTCAAAAAACCTATCAGTATAGAAACTCCACCACGTAAGTAAATAAATAAAAAATGTTACGTGCGCATGCGTTAGCCTTGACTAGGGGGGGGTATTAAGGGAACGACCATTAAATAATTCTGCGGGTCGCCATGGAACTCAACGCCCAAGGAGTACCAAAATAGTTTTCATGATCTGAAGAAATTTTTTTTTCCGAAAAGTGGGTGATCACTTTTCCATCTAAATTTAACTTAAAATGAGCACCCACTTTCTGGCCACCTGAGGAAGGGGCATTTATTTTCGTGTTTATTGGCTTAAAGGTTTTTTTGACAAGGCAGTTTGGTACGCGAATGCATATTTAACAGTTTTCGTTTATGCTCACGCATAGCATAAACAAAGGCTACGTCTGTGAAATGGAAAATAGTCCCAGAGTTCAGGGGTTAATACCATGCAAAAGAAATCAAACAAAAAGACTTCTTAGCCAAGAAACACACAGAAAGAAAAAAAAATAGCATCCATTTTTTTTTCTATCGAATTCATTTGCTGTTTTTATTGAAAACTATTTTCCCCCGGATTTTTGATATAATTTTCCATTAAGGGCTGTGCGTCTCACGTTCGTAAATAACAAAAAATTTTTTTGTAGATTTTGGTGTGCTAAAAACGAATCTGCAAACCGTTTTCGTCGCAAAAAAATAGTTTTTATGATATGAAGAAATTACTTTTTCGAAAAAGTGGCGATCACTTTTCCATGTAAATTTAACTTAAAATGAGCACCCACTTTCTAGCCACCTGAGAGAGGGTTTTTTTTCCCATGTTTATTGGCTAAACAGCTTTCGTTTATGCTTACGCATAGCGTAAACGAAGGCTACGGCTGTTAAATGGAAAATAGTCCCAGAGTTCAGGGGTTATTACCATGCAAAAAAAATCAAACAAAAAACTTTTTAGCCAAGAAACAGAAAAATGCCCCTCTCTCAGGTGGCCAAAAAGTGGGTGCTCATTCTAAGTTAAATTTACATTGAAAAGTGATCACCCACTTTTCGAAAAAGTAATTTCATGAATGTCATGAAAACTTTTTTTTTTGCTACGTAAACGGTTTGCAGATTCGTTTTTAGCACACCGAAATCTACAATAAAATATTTCGTTATATATGAACGTGAAACGGGCCTTAAAGTAAAATAATACCGGATTTTTTTGAGCAGATTTGCCGTTTAGTTGTACAAATATCCTCAAACCAGGTAATCACTAAAAGGGATTTTTAAAAGTCGTCACCTGTATCGAGCAAAAGTTTAAAACCACCGATTATATGCCAGCCTACATCATGGTAACATATATTGAGTGAGTTCCTAACAGTATTTTGTATAGTTTTTTAGTTTAAACTCATTTTCCCAAAATTTCCCCAAACTTAACGTGTTCGATACAGTCTGCCGCCATTTGTATTTTTCAGATATACCGATAAACATTGAATGTTTTTGAACCGATTATACATTACATAAAAACACTAAAATCTTATCCAGTTAGGTAGAACACTTACTTTTCTTGCCTTTGATAACATTTATTTGTTATATATTTATTTTTTGACAACTTCTTTGTATCTGTGTTTAGTAATATAAACCCTTTTCATTTAATGTAGCGTTTAGTCGGCTCGAAAAACAGTGTTTATTGGTGTATTTGAAAGCTACAAATGGTGGTGGACACTGTTGATTACTTTAAGTTAGAGAAAGTGAGTTAAAACTAAAAAAAACTATACAAAATACTGTCAGAAACCTACCGATTATGCCAGCCTATGTCATGGTAACATATGTTCGGTGAGTTTCAGACACTGTTTTGTATAGTTTTTAGTTTTCAACTTACTTTCCCAAACTTAACGTATTCAACAGAATTCGCGACCATTTCTGTTTTTTGAGCCAATTAAACATTTTACATTACATAAAAACACTAAACAATTATCCAATTAGGTAGAAACGTAAATTACCTTACCTTTGCTTTCATTTATTTGTTTTTGGACGACTTTTTCGAATCTGTGTATAGTAACCCCCCTCCCCCCACCATCAACCAAATATTAATTACTAAATCACATTTTTTAAAACAACAAAAAAAAAAAGCATTTAGCGTTTCAACATTTTTTTTTTTTTCATTTTCGCCTTCTTTTTCACTTTTTGCAGTGGATTGCTGTACTAATATAAGAAACATGCATTTTCTCTTTTATTAAATTTTTCCATTGCACCAAATTGAGCCACTGCAACGCGTGGCAGGGTACAGCTAGTATATATATATATATATATATATATATATATATATATATATATATATATATATATATATATATATATATATATATATGTTTCAGTATTTACATTATCATTGATCAATTCACGAGTAGTACTTATTTGTTTTGTGAACTCTTCGAATTATTGAGTGTCATTTCACAGGGTGTCGGTCGATACAACCTCCGACCTTTTTCAAGTTGATCTTGTCGAACCGGGAATGCTTCTTTCAATCTTGTGAATCCGCACAAAATTTCGGACGGACACCTTTATTTACTTCAGGGAAGTTACCATCTACAAATAAAAAGGAAAAATAATTTACAGACACAAGTAAACTATAATAATTAACGGAAGATGCTTTTAATAATAATAAAAAAAAGTACTGCCTAGATATACATATTTATATTTATATAGATAAGAAGACAAACACACAGACGGATGAAGCAACAGAGTAACAGAGAAAGGAAATGAAAATGTGGCCAGACTGTCATATGTATAGAAAGTGGATGCGTCTATTCGTAAATGCATTACAGGTGATGATGAAGAATAATAACTACCTCTGTTTGTCGGACATGTTAATTCATACAAACAGCAGAAAGAAGCCGCCAGTCAGTAGAAGAGAAGGATGGCGGATGAAGTGTGGAAAGGGGAATCGAACAGAATTGGGGTCGACTTGGGGCCAAATTAACCCAGAAACCTCAAATTATCTAGACATTCTTGTCTCGAGTAGGAATAACGCTGACTCCTAATTCGCTGCAACCTAATGGCGTCCATCGTTTTCTCAGAGGCCGGCATAACAATCTTCATAACAATTAAGGATGATTATCTGCACACCAGGTAAACTCTCATATATATATATATATATATATATATATATATATATATATATATATATATATAAAATATATATAATATATATATATATATATATATATATATATACTAGCAAAAGTACCCGTCGTTGATTCGGTTCATAAACAGCCTACAGAAAATGGACTCTGATTTATGGACTTTGATTTTATGATAGGTTATAAAAAGCAAGGGTTGTAAAGAGATAGCTTCGAATTTGGGGGTATCAAAACCAAAGCAAAATATGATGAAAGTAAAAATAAAGTAGACAAACCCTATAATTTATCATACCATACCTTTTCACACCGAAACACTTATTACAATATTCTGTGGATCTATATTAAAAAAACCTTGTTAAACTTTGTGACATATTTACATTCTATGGAGGTCAGGTGCGAACGAACACCCCATAATTTTATTATACCATATTTCATCAAACTGAAACATAATTATCAAAGTATACTTAGGCAGATAGATATGAAAAGTCTTTATTAAAGTTTGTGCCAATTTCCATTCTATGGAGGCCAGGCGCGAACACATACCCCACAATTTTATTATACCATCCCTATTTAAGTAAAAACATATTTATCAAATATTCTTATGTACATCTATATCAAAAACACTTGTAAACGTTTTTTTTTATTATTTTTTATTTCCATACTTTGTGGACCAGGCGCGAACACAGACCCCACAATTTTAATGAACCACCATTCTGCCAGATCAAACATACCCATTCCTGTGTCTCGATACATCTTCTATCATTTTATGTAATCAGTTTTTTAAAATACTCAACCATATAGGAGCCTATTCGTGACCAAACACACACACACACAAAATACACACACACACATACATTCAGCTTTATATATATATATATATATATATATATATATATATATATATATATATATATATATATAAATATATATATTAGTGTTGGGACGATTAATCGGAATCGGAAAAATCGGAATATTTGAGGGTATCGGAATCGGAAAAATTTATGCCGATATTCTGATGTCAAAATGATTCTTTTAATTGTCTTTTTTATTTGATTTTGTTTAAAGCAAACTCTTCCACTGCTGGTAATGATGATAAAATGATAAATATTTATTAACTGAAAACCGCTAATGAAGGTAAAATCGATAGATCTTTCCCCACAAGTATATTTTTACGTTTAGGTAATATGCGCGCATTTAACATGTTTTTTTTTTTTACAGTAATCAGGAAAAAATTCAGCTACACAGTTAAATATTTAGAGATTTATGAAGAATCAGAATCGAAATCAGTAATTTTATCGGAATCGGGAATGGAGCGATTCCAATATTTTTCCTGATTCCGATATCATTACCGAAACCAATTCCGATTCTTCTCGATTAAAAAAAACCCTATTCAAATTTAACTATAAAAATGTTATTTTGTCCCGATTACGGTGAAAACACATTTTAAATGTGAATATATTTTCTCAAACGTAAAAACACATTTGTGAGAGGGTGATCTATAGATTTTAGTCTTACTGGAAGTTTAAATCAGTAAATATTTATTATTTTATTATTACTACAAGCAAAGTAAATGATTCTTAAACCAATATCAAATAAAAAAAGACAATTAAAGGAATCGGTTATGGCATCGGAAAATAGGCGTAATTTTTTCCGTACCGATTCCGATTACTCGGTTCAACACTGCTATATATATATATATATATATATATATATATATATATATATATATATATATATGTGTGTGTGTGTGTGTGTGTGTGTGTGTGTGTAGTGAAATTAAAGGAGATGCAATGTTTACCTGATATAAGCACCAGTAAACTTCGATCTAATATAAGTATCAAGTATTTATAATAGATATTTTCATCCCAACCTAATAAAAAAGCTCAATACACAAATAATAGAGAATAGAGCTTATCATAAGAGAAAAGATATTAAAACTGTAGTTGAACTTTACAATCAAATTTATTGTTCGACTGAATACTTCAAAAAACAATTTACAAAGTCCTTATTCCGCCTTCATATCACTTTTGAAAGTGTCTTCATGCGGACTGCAATTTTATGCCCGGTTCGTTTTTATTATTTTTTACATCTACCTTTTTTTCACTCGTTGTCTTTTTTAAAGGAGATGTAAATTTTTGCAATTTATGACTATAATAAATAGCAGTTACATTTAATGGTGTAACCATCAAATTCTAGCATTGCTAGAAATATAATTTGCTGATTTCTTTATATCCTCTGATGAGAAGAATATAAAGAATATCATTCTTTGAAATTCCGCGGTATAAGGACTTTGTAAATTGTTTTTGTTTGTTTTTTTAGTAAAATTGATTGATATGTACAAAACTAAAAAAAAAAAATACACAAATAAATTAATTAAATAAACATGAATATACATAAACGATAACACATATATGTATGTATATATATATATGTGTGTGTGTGTGTGCATATATGTATGTACATATATATATTTAACATAAAAACCAACATAAAAAAATTAAAAAACCCTAACCTAGATTTAAAAAAATATATGTACATATTTATATATATATATATATATATATATATATATTTAACATAAAAACTAACACAAAAAAAATTAAAAACCCTAACGTAGATTTAAAACGGGTCAAGAAACAAGATATCCATGCTAAATAGAGCACACACAAAGGAACAGGTCAACCAGCGGTCAAATAGGCCTTTGTTCGATAAGTGCATGTTCATTGGCTGATAGGAAAGGCGCACTGGATACTAGAAAGCTGATTGGCTAACTAAAATCCCAATAGAAGGTGCGTATATAAAAACGACAGGCAACCACAAAATACGCGCATAACCCTGAAGAGTCCTAGAGTGGATGAAACGCGGAATATTCAGTGTAGTTTAATCGCCATATATATTTTGTAACTTACTATATATATATATATATATATATATATATATATATATATATATATATATATATATATATATATATGTCTGGGTCATTTTGGCATTTGTTTCTCTATTTTATATTTAACTCTATCGCCATTTTTTCTTCCTCTTTTTCTTCCTTGATCTTTCTTAATTATATTTATATCTCAGCAGTAGAGTGAAAAGCATATCTTATTTTTCTTTTATTAATATTATTGGAAATGTTTCCTGTTTTCCTTGTACGCATTTTTGTGAATTTTTCCATGTGTTTCTGCCTTTGGATTATTATGTACCATCTTCTTCCAATTACGGGATTTCCTTGGATTTTACTTGTGCAAATTGAAATTCATTTAACTTTCTTGAATTTATATATTTTGATTT
>NC_136510.1:46351332-46398832 GCF_053919585.1 Euprymna scolopes | reverse complement strand
GCAGAATTCATATTTATGATAAACAGAAATACCATAGGTATTAAAGGTAACGTAAAATTTCTTTTAAAAAAATGATGTAAAAATCGAAAAGAAACTGAGGCATGTAAGTATTATGTCTTTTTATAAACCGTTCACTTCTTGTAAGTAAAACAAAACTAGAGCTAAGATCGAAACCAAAACCTAAAGACAGTAAGTCAAGTTCGATAACCAGCAGACCAGCTTAACAAGATCTGTATATATTTTCTATGCTTACATGTTCTTAACATAAAGATGCTGTCATGCTGCTTAGCCGCAGTTGACAAACAGATAAAAATCGGACGACCTCCACGTACCAAATTTTCAATGTGGATTTCTAGCAAGCCTTTTTCCGGAATGAAACGGATTAGAATGTTTTCCACGTGTCTGTATCCCTTATATACCAAATTTCAAGCCTATAGATTAAACATTCATTGAGAAATGCCTACACACACACACACAAACACACACACACACACACTCACTTTTATAGATATATAAAAAGATGTACCCAGTGTTGGCCGGTAATAAACGTTAAATTCCTTTATAAATCTGAAAAAGAATAGTAAGGCAAGTATTATGATTTTCAAAACAGTTCACTTCTTGTAAGTCAAAATTGCTTTAGCAGAACAATAACCATTAGGCCGGGTTGACACGATCATTACAAATTGTTTTCTAACCTATTTATCTTTTACATACTGAATCTCTCATGTGAATCCTTCACACATACGCATTCATGTAGCAGTTAGCAAACAGATAAAAATCCATCGACCAGCATTTACGATTTTTTTTTCAATTTTGACCTCTTAGCAGCACGTTTTTTTTCTTGTTAAAACGGATTAAAAAGTTTTCAGTATGTCTGAATATCCTATATACCAAATTTCAAATCCGTCGACTTTTACGTACCAATTTTTAAATATTGACCCTTAGCAACTCGTTTTTCCGGCTGTAAATCGATTAAACCGTTTTCCACATGTCTGAATATCTTGTATACCAAATTTCAAGTCCGTAGATCAAAATTCTGTTGTAATTAAAAATAAAATAGTACTCGAGCTGAGATCGAAATCGGAACCTAAAGACATTGAGTCAAGTGCAATAATCTTGACACGTCCTTACTGGAGGTTTTCAAACCATACTTATACTTAACGTAATGTAAACGATTCGTGCATGTGCAGTCGTGAAACAGTTGTTATATATGGAAGTGGACAGATCCTAGTAATTAGGGGAACGACGTAAATAAGTTTGAAAATATTATTTATTAAAGGAAAAGGTTAGAATTGAACCCAGTAATCAAAAGTTAAAAGTGAATACATATTGCTATTTAGATGCGATCCCAGTAATTTAGTGGTTAGCTATTATAGTAGAAATAATTATAAAACAAAGATAGGTCAGTTAGGAATAATAGACAACGGATTCAAAGATTTCCTTTGTGTTGTAAAGCCGTGTGGAGATATGTGTGATATGTAGAATCCACGTGGGGGGGATCTCACATGGTTGAGCACGTTTCTGACGTTACAAAGAAAGATAGCTTCAATAAATCCAGTTAAGAGGGTAAAAGTCGAGTTCGGGAGATGAGTTCGGAATGGCCAGAGGAGGAGAGTTAGATAAGCCCCTTTCTGAAGCGAAAGAAAGGGAGACAAGACAATGGAATTCTGCAATGTAATCGAATTCCTGATCATCATCTCATCCAGCTGGAAGAATAAATGTCATCATGTTATAAGTAACTCTTTTTTCTTTGTTGCCATCCGTCTATCGTCTTTGTAATTGAAAATTATATGAAAAACCCTCTAAAAGTGTAAGTCTGCCCCTATCATTAATAATGTATCTCCCTCCGTGTAAAAAGAACTGTCTATTACACACATCTCTCTTCACCTATATCAGCCTCCTATTATAAATATGAACTATGTACCATCATTATAAATGTTGTTATCCGTCCCAGTTCTGGTTCCCGTTGTGTCGCCCCCGATATGCACACCCCATCACTACACAATACAGTAAGCAAACAGATTTTAAAAAATCCCACGAATGCCAAGTACAATTTTTTAAAAATTTCGATCCCTTAGCTGCACTTTTTTCGGATGGAACATGATTATAAAGTTTTTCATATGCTTGAATACACTATGTACCAAATTTCAAGTTTTTAGATCAAAAATTCGTTGAGTATATAGGCAGAGAAGTGTTCTAACATACATATTCTCATTTATATATATATATATATATATATATACTAGCTGCACCCAGCCACGCGTTGCTGTGGCTCAGTTTGTTAAAATGGAACACATTCCTCAATGAATTAATTATTCAATTCATCATTAATTATTCAAACAAATAAATAAAATGTTGATTTAGTGTTTCAACTTATAAATTACGATAAAACTTGCTGAATATGCGCTGTTTTACGGTTCTTGTAAAAATGGAACAGAAACTTAAATTTCGCTCCGTTTTAATCTTTCTTATTTTTTTAATTGTGCCCCCCAAACGAATATAATCAAAACAGTAACATTCAGCAATTGTACTTTATGTATATAAAACACAAAATATTTAAAAAATAAAAAAAAAGTTAATAACGAAAAAGAAATAATTCCATTTTTAAACGAAAAAGTCCGTTTGGTATATCTTTTGTTATTTTTTTACATAAGTCCAGCTTACCATTCATATTGGAAATGTCTACATTTATAGGTTGTCGGGTACGTTTACTACGAATAAACACTCCAATCTAGTAGATGTATCAGAATTTTCGTAGGACATTTTGACACCCCTATCACGAAACTGCGAATAAAATATAAAAAACTCGCAATTTCTCTTTTAAAAGTGGGTTGTTTATTTTCTGTATGGATTATATTTCCAAAATAAACTATTAAAGTTGTTTTAAAAGTAATAGAAATATTTTGTTTTTTTAAAAACAGTAATGAATTTTACGAACTCAATATTTTTCAATTTTTAAACTTTAAAAATCTATCAAAATTTTTCTATTGATTCTATTTTTACGATATTTTCAGGGTTAATGTGAAATTTTATGCTCTTTCCAATTTAGATTCACGCCCCTCCATTTTCAAATGTCTATTAAAAAGTAAATAATTAATTTACTCACCAAAGTTTTATATATCACAAATTGAAGAGAAAAGGTCAATAAGTAATATATTCAAATTTAAAACAAAAAAGTAGTGTTTTTTAGAAATTTACCTGTAAAATTCGAAGTTTAAAACCTTTTTTTAAACCACGTTGTTTGTTTTTTCTTTTGATTTTTTATGAAACCTTGGTCCTTGCTCCTTTAATTGAAAATAAATTAGGGCTTGAATTACATTTTTCGAGGAGTTGTAAGCTTGGAAAGACAGGGGGTCGAATAATTCACGCCTCCCATTTTGAAATGTCTATTAAAAAGTAAATAATTTACTCACCAAAGTGTTATATATCACAAATTGAAGAGAAAAGGTCAATAAATTATATATTCAAATTTAAAACAAAAAAAGTAGTGTTTTTTAGAAATTTACCTGTAAAGTCCAAAGTTTAAAACCTTTTTAAAATAAAAACCATGTTGTTTGTTTTTGTTTTTTTTATGAAACCTTGGTCCTTGCTCCTTTAATTGAAAAAAATTAGGGCTTGAGTTACATTTTTCGAGGAGTTATAAGTTTGGAAAGACGGGGTGGAATTATTCACTATTTTTCACGAATTTTCTGACACACCAATCTACCCATGTTAAGAACGGCTTTCGGACTAGACACCCATAAGCTCCCCAGCATACCCGAAAAGCTACAAAAGTTGACGTGTCGAATGTGAACGATGAGTTGGACGTAATGTAAAAATGTACCGAATTTACAAGGGAACGAAATTCAAATTTCCGTTCCATTTTTACAACAACCGTAAAGCAGAGCATTCTATGCAAATTTTACCTAACTTACTGTAGTAATGCTATTTTTTTTTTTTTTTTTTTGCTAAAAAAATATTTAGGTTTGGCTATAAACTCCTAAACTCATTTCATCCTAAATAATTTAGGTGACTTAAATAGGAATCTAATTGAATCTTTAATTTCCTGAATAGAATGTGAGAAATTCCTTTTTCTTCGAGTTATATCGAATTCATTAATAAGGACTTTAGGGGCTTTTTTCGTAATGTTCCTGTAAAAATTATTTTTTATTGTTAGAAATTACGATGCTTTATTTATATAAAAAAGCAAAAATAAATTCTTGCGTTTTTTATTTACTACTGAAAACCATAACTTTAGTAAAGGTATTTTTGGTTAAAACAAAATAAAACATTTTCACTAAGAGTTAAGTAAAAATAATTAGTTCATTATATTCTGTGATCGTTATTTGATAAATACTGGAATTTTCATTAAAATTGGTTAATTTCCTGAATTTTGGTGAATTTTTAAGTAAAGGGAGGGTCAAAATGTTTATACACTTTGAGCGTCGGCATTCATTTTGTCTGTACCTACCATTTTTCGATGAATATTTGATAGCAAAGCGACTACGTGTGGTAAATTTAAATTAAATTTCAATCACATGGTTACATTATCAATAATCATGTGACTAAACCCATTGAAAATGTACCGATATTGTAAACACATTCTGTTTACATTAAGCCTGTAGTGTTGAGACCAAAATATCCTTTCTGTGATGCAGTGTTGGTAACTGAGATTTAAAAAAACCCGCGAGATCAGGAGAAAGAAATTTTCAAATCGCTACCCCCCCCCAAAAAAAAACCTCCATATTTTAACTTCCTACCATAAAAAAAATTATAAATATAGTATATTCAATATATAAAATGTTCCGTGTTTACTCACTATATGTTTCTGGAATTATATTGAAGCGGTTAGCTCCCCAGAAGGTTTACATATTTTATCAGCTAGTTTTACCTGTTTTTTAAGAGAGAGTATTTTTTTTTGCAAGAAACAAATCATAAACTCAAACTTTTTATAATAAAAGTTAAATTGAAATATACAGCAAATTAAACATCACAATAATGGTGCAACATATTTTGAAATTAGAAAAATAGAAAAACAAAAAATTTTGTTTTAGCATGTTAAAAGTATTTAGGTTGGTAGATAAATAAATTCTAGTGTATAGGTTTAAGTTTGGGGGGTTGCTATTGTTTCTTGCTTTTTACAATTTTCGACTAAATACTTCTAAAGTAAGCGGGGTTGCTTAGATTGTATTTTAAACAAAACTTCGGAGGTCGGAATGCCTCCCACCGAAAATGTACTTGGAAAAATCGATTTTATAGCGAGACTTCAGAATGGTTAGTCGAAAAAAAGGTGAAAAACAAAACAAATAATCAATAAATAATTGTTAGCAAAGGCAATAAATGCTACTTTTTTTTCACTGACATGAATGAGTTTATTTTATGTTTTAAAGTATTTTCAAGCGCTTTTCTTTAATTTTTAATCTAAAATTGTGGGTGTGTGGGTGCCAAATATCTCCAGATTTTCTAGAATTCCCCGCTAGATCTAAACCGCTAAATTGGAAACACTGGTCACCTGACAGGAAGTGGTTATAAATAATTGTCCATCAATATATGGCCTATCGGTACAAAGAAAACCACCTATTTATCATAGAAAAATTAAGTATAATGTTATAATTAAAAAGAAATATATAAAAACACACATGTTTACTATAGTAAACATATCATACCAAAACGTAGAAGCCATTCGTCCAGTGGTTTTTTAGACTATTAATTGCGAACGAACAAAGAGTTACATTTATATATATATATATATATATATATATATATATATATATATATATGTTTTAGGGTAAATATGCTTTTTACATTATATTTCAATTCGTGCATACTAATTCTTTTCAGACTTGCAGCTAAATATTTGTATATATATATATATATATATATATATATATATATATATATATATATATATATATATATAATTATTTCATGTAAAGGTTATATAAATTATTGTGTTTAGATCTTCTTCAGTGTTTACTTTAACTGTACTCAATACTAATGCTTGGGTAGGGTTTAGTAGTAGTAGTAGTAGTAGTAGTAGTAGTAGTAGTAAAATATCTTTTTAATAGAAATCGCTCCATACAAGACGTGGGATCACTTGATGTAAAGAGTTAATAAGAATGATAAACGATTGTCGCAAAAACAGCAAACACTAACCGATTTTAGACTTAAAAACGTCAAGTCTCTAGGTAGGAGGGAAATAGTTAGCATGAAGAAAGTCTTACAAATCTGCAGTTGTTGGAAATAATCCGCTGAAATAGAATGCCGCATTAAAATGAGGTCTGGAAACAATGTATTGATGACGATCTCTAAACCAACGAACCAAACTCGCTGGAATAAAGGAAAACAGAATCGATAATTCCGAACACAGGCATAATATTTACAAAAAAAAAAAAAAAAGACTGAGACTATATATATGTTTCTGTAAGTATCTAATATATATATATATATATATATATATATATATATATATATATATATATATATGTTGTAATGAAGCTCCACAGAATCGTCAAAAAATTATCAGTCTACGAGGTGTGTGTGTGTGTGTGTGTGTATGTGTGTGTGTGTGTGTGTGTGTGCTCAATGGCTCACCCAACGGACCACGTTCTTTGTAATATCTATCTATTTCTCTCTTTCTCTTTCTTTCTCTCTCTCTATCTCTCTCTCTCTCTCTCTCTCTCTCTCTATATATATATATATATATATATATATATATATATATATATATATATATATATATATATATATATAGTCTCTTGTGCACCGTGTTTTAATTATTGCGTCTTCTCTGTGTATTTAAACCAAGGAACGAGAATATTTGTCTAGTTCGTATATTTGCAGGGATTCTCTCCATGGTGTGTATTTTCTGCCTACCGTCACGTGATGATAACGACGGGATTTCTTTAATTACGATATTTGCTTTTGTTTACATTTGTTTCCATTTTTTAAGGTTTGTGGGAGAGAGCCCAATCAATGTGCTCATATATAAAGAAAAATTACATATAAAAAACATAATATTTATTTTAATATATTACAGAAGATCATTAAAGCATCGACACTGAACAATATTTTTACTTATATACCCTACCATCTTTAACAATATAACAGATAGAGAAATGCGCGTTGAAGTACTCTACTAAAAATATCCCAACTCATAATAACCAACTGTACACGAGACTTTACTGATCGAAATTGAAGAAGCAATCAAGAGGATAAGATGTAAGAGCTTTAATGAATGAAACTGTCAGAAGCAGACGGTAAAAAAAGTTCTGGTTGGAAATCGATTAAATACACTGAGAATGTAGATGACAAAGAATTCCGAGAAGAATTTAATAGATACTTGCCTAGGTGCCCGGCGCTGTCCGAGTGTTTTTAGGTGTATGTTGAGCTTTATAAAAACAAATGGTAGTAGGCAGGGAGGTTCGAACCCGTGACGCGAAGGTGGAAAAGAAAGTGAAAGAAAATCTGACATCGTATCCCTACTCCACGACGAAACCGGAAGTGTAAAGCGTTCAAATAAACGTAGTCAATGAAAAAGATGACTTGCAGAAACGGCGTTGCTTTTAAACCTCCCACGATTGTCGTTTTTAATGTGGGTGAAAATCAGCTCCCCCCCCCAAAAAAAAAGGAGGCACTCTGGCAGTATCCAAATAAATAGTAATTGTCTCAGTGTGAAGAGTTTCCCCTATATTGACCAAGGACCAATTACAGATTAGATACTACCCGGCCGGAAGGCCAGGCGCCAGGCGCCAGGCCTTTGCGTTCGAATAGTTTTGCTTTATTTATACGAAAAAGACAAACAAACACTAGAGATAATGGCACGGTGAGAATTTTTTTAAACTGGATCAAAAAAAAACAGATAGAGACAATGTCCGTTTGCGAATGCGAGATATTATGATCTGGGAAGTATACGAAAACTTCTCGCGAAATCTAACCGACGTGAGAAGCCCGATGTAAAAAGCCTTTCGTGGACATGCACAAACGCTTTCGCCCATTTTGCTTTTTATATAATAGATTATTTTCAAATTAGAATTCACATACAGAACAAATAATTAAAAAAAAAAAATACTTTAGCCGCTGACATCAAAAGACTTTAAAGAAATAACGCAACAATAGTGTTCTACGACAAGACTAAAAACATGAAAAAAGAAAAGAAAACATAACCAACCATAAGCTCTACAATTAACAAACAGCAAAAAGGAACATACAAATCCATAACCAAGATGCCACTGAAGTAACTATGAAATTAAGATTTGAATACTGAACAAATCACTTGGAGAAAATAAAAAGGTTTTGTAACTTTAAAAGACTATAAACAAAAGACTATAAAGAAAAGCCATCGAGCAGCCTTATTAAATCGACTGGAGGGAAAAATAGGTTTAGTCAGTAATGCAATCATTAGGGAAAGTCAATACTATAAGAAGCAAAATAAACCTCAATCTAAAAGGGAAACCACACTCAGTGCTTAACTGGTTCAAACAGATACTAGAGTCACATAGATCCAGATTACGCCAACTAGATATCCATCCATCAAACGAGGCCGCAGCCGAGATGTAACTCACTACACGAGTTTGTAGTGTAATTCAAATCTTGTCGATAGCTGAATACTTGATGCTTCGCCAGGGCTATAAAGGGTATTTTTCATCGTGACGGCATCACAATATGGGGTGCCTTTCACGGCTTAAGAGAACCCCATCCACCCTAGAAGGAAGGGTAATCGCGCCAGTTTCTCAACCTAATATTTTACCTCGCGGTAATACAAGCGCCTCGCCTTCTAAAATGGTCACCCATCTGGTACTGGCCAGGCTCAACGTTGCTTAACTTCGGTGATCTGGCGAAAGACCTGTGAGTCAACATGATTATGCCGTATATATAATGATATACGGCACAATCACAACTAGATATAGTAGACTTTTATTTCTCATTAGGAAAGAA
Source organism: Euprymna scolopes (assembly GCF_053919585.1). Lineage (NCBI taxonomy): Eukaryota > Metazoa > Mollusca > Cephalopoda > Sepiida > Sepiolidae > Euprymna > Euprymna scolopes. The sequence goes on along the minus strand of NC_136510.1, from coordinate 46,389,916 downwards.
ACGACAGGAAAAACATTACAATTCACATCAACAAACCAAAATATTAGAGAGATCGATAAAAAGATAATAATGCAGGCTAAGTACAGCATATTGTTACGGGCCGGTATGAAGCTGAGTCGGAATGGATGTCCCCTGGTAAGAATCTTATGACTCTATGTCAGCGCTTCACCCTACGTTGTCCATAACACAATATAAAAATAAAAATAAAATAATGACAAGTAAAGTGTCGGCCACGATTTGTGACCTATTTGACACGTTGTCCGAGGTTCTCATTAGCACATTTTGTTCCGAACGATTCAAACTCAAAGCAAGAATGACATAACGCTAGAATCTTAAAACCTGAATTTTATTCAACATCCTTAAATTTAATATCACACCACAATAGGTTGGGGTAAGGTCGGATGATAAAAAAGGAAACATCATAAAAGAAAGAAAAGAAAATAAGCTGACAAAAACAAAATAATAATATAAGAGAAAATGTTTATACCAATATACCATTTCCATTATGGTATGACAGTTCGACCAAGGACAATGAGTGGGGATATCGGGATGGGGAAATCATAATAGTTACTTAACTTTATCTAATTGGACTTTCGTGTTTCATAATGTCTCCGTAAAGTTCATCATTCGCGAGATTTTTCCTGTTTGGTTACTTCTTGGATAGGGACGTCGGTCGGCATGACGATATTTTTGTTCGTTGCAACCCTCTTCTTATTCATCTTTAATATCTTCGCCGTGAACTTGCCATGATGTCCATTCTCGGCCGAAAGAATTCAACTCCTGTTTATTTCAGGGAAATCTGTTTACGCTGAGCTTTGGGCAGTCCTAAGCATCACCGGCTCATAGCGAATTTTTTTTTTTTTTTATTCATTATTCGCTCAAACGTAAACAAAACAACCGGTCCATTTGACAACGTTCACTGCTCTCCCCAGTCTGTTTTTCTTTTCTATTTTTATTTTCTTGCCCTCAATATTTTTATACGAACGCTATCGTTTATCACCGTTAAAAAGAACGCTCAAAACTTCAAAACTGCTTTTTTTTTTTTCGTCCGCGTTGATTTCACTTTTCCTTTCTCTCTCTTCCCTTTTCATTAGCTTTGCTGATAGTGGGCTCTCTCGCGCATTGCATTTTAAGAGGGAGGGAGGTGTGTGTGTACGCCTCGAACGCTAGTGTGTTCATTTGTTTGTTATTATTATTTTTTTTTTTTGGATTTAAATTCACCGTTCGCCGTAGGCGTTCCTTAAGAGATAAAAAAAAAACTGTTTCTTATTCCGTTATGATTATTTCCTAATTTATCAACCGATATCAACCAACCTCTCTACCAATATAACAATATGTAAAAAAATCAAGCTCTGCGAACATACGACAGTGCAGATGTTTGCGCTGGAGACTCTAAAAAATAAGTTCCGCGATAACTTCTTTGGCCTTTATAGATATGAAGGCTTATCGTTTTCACACGTTTACAATGGTAACATCCTAGAGAAGTGCAGAAAAGACTTAACAAAATTGCTCTATTAACTAGGATTTGAAATAACTATAAATACCAATCAAATTAGGTAGATTTCTAGGCACAACCCTAGTAAATAAGACACATAACCTTTTCACAGAACTTAATGAGATCATAAGATATATAAATAAATGATCGTGACATCCTCTTACAATCTTAAAAATCATTGTCGCCAACATTAGTAAAAAGAAAAATTCCAGACATCTCTTTAAATTCTGCAATCTTTGAACAAGCAGCACCTCATCATAATGAAGCACTCTGCAAAAAAGGTTTCACATAGATCTCATACCAGCCCACTCAGAAATAACAAATTAAAAACAGGCAGAAAATGAAGCGATAAATCATTTGGTTCTCCCGTCTCTCGGAACTAAGGCACGATCGGAGCACATATTATTTAAACTACTATGCAAAAAATTTCCACTACAGCATAATTTATGCAAATCGTTTAATAGGAATACAATGAGAATTAGGTACTGTACCATCTCATTTATAAAGACCATTATCTGAAATGTAACGGAAGTAAGAGAAAGCGCTGACTGTTTTTGCGTCTGTTCAGTTGGAACAACCTTGTGGTATTAGTGATCGAAATATGTTACTGAGAGTATCCTTACCACGTGATCGGTACGTGTCAGTTATCTCGGTATATGCTCCTACTTTGGATAGTAGGTGGAATTTTATCATGATGTAGGGAATTGTATCAAAGGGATACCAGAGGCAGATAAGATTTTGTTGCTTGGAGATTTTAATGCACAGGTTGGAGGTGATCAGGACACCTGGGGTGTCTTAGGAAAATATGGCCTTGGTAAGGCAAATGATAATGGGATTCTTCGTTTGCAGCTCTGCACTGAACATAATCTTGCAGTATGTAACACCCTAGATCAAAACATGGTCACATTCTTGATTATGTTATGATGCGCAAGCGTGATCTTCAGGATATGTGTACTGTGAGAGTTATGCGGAATGCAAACTGTGACACTGACCACAATCTTGTTCGTGCTAAACTTAAGTTGTGTATAAGGAAAAGAGCCAGAGCCATTTGAGTAAAAGTGCCCAAGCGCATCGATGTCTCCAAGCTACAAAATATGGAAGAGTGTGAAACTCTTAGAACCTCATTTCTTGATATCTCGTTTGACGGAAATTGAGACCGGTTCAAATCATAAGTATATAGCAAAGGAGCTGACATTTTTGGTTTTAAGAAATCCAAACATATGGATTGGTGAGATGAAAACGAGTCTACCATCACCAGTCTTTTGGAAGAGAAGAAAAAAGCTCACGAGATATGTTTGTGTTCTAATGGATCAGCTAAATTAAATGCAGAGAAAGCGTATAAAGAAGCAAAATTTAACGTACAGCGCACGACACGTCGATTGAAGAACAAGTCGTGGACCAATTTGTCAGCAAAAATTTGAAAGGGATGTACTACAAGATTAAACAAGCCTTTGGACCACATCCTCCAACCTTGGTACCTGTGAAATCCCAAGATGGAACTGCTCTTTTAAGTAATGTGGAGAGGATCATGGAACGGTGGATAGAACATTTTCGAGATCTTTTTGATAATCTGTCTGAAGTAAACGATATAGGTATTGATATCTCCCTCAAAATCGGGGGTTATTGATGAAATAAGTACTGATCTCAGCATTGATGAAACCAAAAGCGAATTAACAGAGATTAATAAGGGAAAAGCACCAGGACTTGATGGTATATATGATGAATTATTGCTATTTGGGGGTGATAGCATTATTAACGCAGTTCCTACACTCATCCTCGCTGTTTGGCATGGTTATGCTATCCGTCAAGATTGGATTGATGCAATATTAATCCCAATTTATAAAGGAAAGCGGTCAAAATCTAATTATGGTGATTATAGAGGCATTAGCTTGATTGAAGCAGTGGGAAAGGTTTTAGCAAAGATTTTGTTGAATCGATTGCTGAAATGGATTTGTCCCTCTATCATCCCAGAAAACCAATGAGGTTTTACATCTGGCCGCAGCACAATGGACTTGTTGTTCTCTGCGCAACAGCTAATGGAGAAATGTATGGAGCAGTGAGTGTATTTGTATCAAGTTTTTGTCGATCTGACGAAAGCTTTTGATACCATTAATCACGTAATACTCTTGACGATTCTTAGGAAGCTAGGCTGTGCTACTAGTTTTGTGGAGTTGCTTCACTAGTTACACCATAATATGAAAGCCCGAGTGAACTTTAATGAGTCTCTGTCTGGTTCAATTTCAGTTGAAAACGATGTGAAACAAGATGATATCATTGCTCCAACATTATTTTCCATATATTTTGCTGTGATGCTGATGCATGCTTTTAATAATTGTGATATTTGGGGTGAAGTTTTGGTTTCGCATATCAGGTAAATTTTTTAACCTTAGACGTCTCAACGCAAAGTCGAAGGCTTTTCAGAACCTTGTTCTTGAAATGTTATATGCAGATGATGCAAACGTTGTTTCACACTCAGAAACAGGCATACAGCTGATTATGGAAAAGTTATCAGAAGTTTGTAAAGCTTTCAGACTTACTATCATCCTCAAGAAAACATATGTTATGTATTCCTATAGGAATGTCATATGTTGAACCAAACATCTTAGTTGATATTAAGAAGGTAAAGGTCACAGACAATTTTGTTTATCTGAGTAGTACGCCGAGTAAGGAGTGTACGCTTGACGCTGAGATAAATCACAGAACAGCCAAAGCCAGTTCTGCTTTTGGCAAACGTGTGTGGTCTGATCGGGAAATTTCAGCAAAAACAAAGCTAAGTGTTTACGAAGCATGCGTTATCACTACACTGCTATATGGGTCAGAGACCTGGAAAACATATAGAAAGCATCTCAAGTTATAGGAAAAGTTTCATCCAAGTTGTATTCGGAGAATACTTAATATTAACTGGAGTACTCTAACGTCTGACACTGTGGTTCCTGAGCGATCAAATAGTACTAGTATCGATATGAAAATCATTCAAAATCAGATGTGCTGGACTGGACTCTTGGTTAGGACGGAGGACAAAAGACTTCCTAAACAACTGTTTTATGGCGAGATAGGTGGAGGTAAAAGACCACAACATAAACCAAGAAGAAGGTTTAAGGATTGTCTGAAAAACAACTTGAAAATACTGGAAATAAATGGACATAACTGGGACACCCAAGTGAAAGATCGATCACAGTGGAGAAAAACCATCAGAGAAAGTTGTAAGATTTTTTAAGAGCAGCATGTAGAGCTTGCTGTCTTAAAACGCGTTTTAATAAAGCAGGACGATGATATAATATCAGGGAAATTGCAACAGGAACTGAAATGCACTGTATGTGGAAAGTACTTTCTGTCAAAAGCTGGTTTTGTTAGTCATATAAAATCACTCAATAAAAGACAGGAACAACAGTCTTATGAGGATGCTTCTACATGACATCTGGCAAGGCTAAGTTGTCATATGTGTAGTCTAATCTACAAATCTAAAAGTGGCTTGACACGGCATTCAAGGATTCATAATATTATCATGCGATCACCTTTACAAGAAGGAAAATTATTATGCCACATTTGTGAACTTTCATGTAGGACTAAAGCTGGATTGAAGAGTCATCTACGTGCACACGAACGGAATAACACTTAAGAAAGAGATGGCAAACTTCTGTCAGGAAGTAGCAATCATCATGTATGTATGTATGCACGTTTGTTTGTATGTCTGTCTAAAACTTTCGCAAAGGAGATAGATTTTCAGAAGATCGGTATTATTTTGAAGTTCGACCCTTCGGACGACAAATATCGAAAAACTGGCTAAAAACATTAATTTCTTCACCCTCAACTAGGCATTTTTCTATAGGGAGGGGTCGGATGTTTCACCGATATTTTCGAAAGTCATTCCCTTTTCGATTGTCTAGCCTTAATTTAAACATGCGTCATTTCCGGTTTGGCGACGGGCGCAACAGCAAAGACGTCACTTTTTTTCAATTTCTTTTCCTCCTTCGCGGTAAGGGTTTGTGCCTGCCTACTACCATTCTTTGTTGTTGTTTTTTTCTTGTTTGCTCAACACACACCTCCTTTCTGTTTCACTACTAGCCTGAGTGCCCGGCGTTACCCAGGTGTTTTCCGGGCAAACGCCGCGCTCTCAGGCTAGTAAAAATATAAATAATAAAAAATAAAAAAATATTATATATTATATACATGAAAAATATAAAAGGATATATGTGTGTGTGCGTGTGTGTGTGTGTGTGTATGTGTAAGAGCCTTCAGATATGTGCGTGCGTATATCCATTCACCTGAAATTATTTTTCATTTTTCTCCACTCCCTCTGCTTTTCACTGTTTTTCATTTTTCGTACTTGCGGTTTTTATTAAATAGTTTACAAGCAAAATCTTATTCCGCATTTTGCTAACTCCTCTTCTCTGATGAGAAGGAAAGTATTTCTTTCGAAACTCGGCTAATCAAGGACAATCAATTTTATTTGTGCTTTATTTCTGAAAAGCAAATATGTTTTTCACCTTTATCAGTGTATTTTATAAAATTCTCATACATATATACATATGTGTGTGTGCGTGTGTGTGTGTGTGTGTGTGTGTGTGTGTGTGTGTGATAAAATATCAGGTGTGCTTGAAAGCCAAATTACAACGCAATATTACGAAAATAAACGCATGTGGTAAAGTTGGAGAAAGAAAATCAGTTAGTAAAGGTCCTCGCATTGTCTCTCAGCGGTTGTATTTTGAAATGCTGGGACGGTGCGTTGGCTACGCAAGATTAACGTCAGGGGTGTGAGTTCCGTTATAGAAGCGCTGATTTTATTTTTATAAAATAAAATACGTGTCAGGTGCGCTTGAAAGCCAAATTACAACGCAATATTACGAAAATAAACAAATATTTTACTTGTTTGAAATTGATAATTTAAATATATTTCGTAGTCAAACTCCATCCTCAGTATTTCGTACATCTTTTTTCTTCTTCTTCTTTCTTGCCATGTAGTAAAGGTGGAGAAATAAAAGCCAGTTAGAAAAGATGCGCGCGTTGTCTATCAGCGGTTGTATTTTGAAATGCTGGAACGTGGCATTGGCTACGCGAGATCAATGTCAGACGTGTCACTTCTATCTGTACTTACTTTGGATCCTTATCGAGATTAAAACTAGCTGATGTAATCGCTATCTGACATAGAACCATGCATTATATAACAAACTGTGGTAGGCGTTGGTTCAGCAGTGGCAACATTGTCTCTCCGAGTGAAGCAGAAAGGGGGATTACAAGCTTAAACATGCAATCTAGTCATCCTACCTTTACCTTCACCGAGAAGCCCCAGCACTCGTACATCAGCAAAGTCGAAAGTCTGTCAAATCCGGAATAGTCAAGCCTCATGCCGATTGTTTGGTTCCTCATCGCGACATCATGTTACCCACGTACATGAACGATTACTTCGATGTCCTCATTTTAGCTCATGACACCATCCAGTTGTTAAACTCTTATGTAAGACATTACGTTGAGTATAGTGACAGTTGCTTCTATCTTGATGAGGAGTAGTAGATGGCGAAACTCCTACATCAGATCATAGCATTTGGATTCGGATCTCAGTACGATACAACCCCCTTGGGAAGAGCGAGCTATAATTGTCGTTAACTCTCGCTGATGAACCACGCTGGCTTTTAGAGACAGACTTATTGAACGGGGAACTCAACAAATCTTGTCTCCAACTGGAGGGCTAATTTATTCGGTCATCTTGGAATTCTAAGCCTATCTTTGACAGTCCTACCCGACACAAAATGAGGAACTGAAGTGTTGCCGAGCGTAACATCCTCTCTTCTGAGAGATTTTTCCTTGTTTATCCTAATCTCCAGTGGAGTCCGAAATCTGAGCAGAAGTTTGGGACCTGGGTCAGACCTGAAAAAAATATAGACGCATGGTTATGTGTGTGTGTGTGTGTGTGTGTGTGTGTGTGTGTGTGCACGCGCGCTTGTGTGTGTATATCAATCGACGATCTCAATAGAACGCGATAAAAATCTAAATAAAATATCTATCTATTTATCTATCTAATATTATATAAAAAAAACTTTGTATGTGTGTGTGTATGTGTGTAAGTTCGTTCCCAATGGACTCTTAAACGGCTGTGTCGATTTTTATTAAATTTCACGCAAACGTACTTTGGCAGTGTTTTTAGATGGGGTTTGTATCAGAATGTCTTCGATAAGTATCGATAAACGATAATCGAAAAATCCGATTTTGATCAAAGTTAACACCTTATACAACCTAACATTACAAGTGCATTTTAGATTTTTTTTTTCTAACAATTAATCAGAAGTGACTTTTTCAGGGCATTCATCGTCAAACCCAAATATCAGGTGACTTGATATTGACAGCAAACGAATTTGCGTTTTCTTAAAAATAAAAAAATAATATTAATTATTCGAAAAAAAAAGTAGTCTAAAATTCCTCGACGTTGCGTTTTCCTCACATTTTATTTTTTTTTATTTTTGTTTTGCTTTTAATGTTATAAAACTTTGTCACATTAAATAAAGAAATTGAAAAAGAAATCATTTTTTCTTCTTTTTTTTTTTTACAATAAATCTGAAGTGGCTTTTCCAGGGCATCTTTCTTGAATCAATGACGACGATTGCAAAAGCGCCGAAATTTCGTGCAAATTTTCCGATTCTCAAGTTTGGTAAGATACTCCTGAAGAAGGTCGGAAGCTATATCGACCGAAATCTTTTGCAAATAACACTCAAGCTTTAAACGATAATCTGAATAATACGGAAAGCAGCTTAATAGATCCCTTTGTATACTCTCTATGGTAGTTAGCCAAATATCGTTGCCGGCATTCAACCGACGGCAATCTTTAAATGGGAGTATGCCTATACACAATAACTAATACGTCATAGATTAGTTAATAGCCGAGTAACTAAAATTACCAAAGATGACCGAGTCTATGTCGTATTTATCCAACAAACATTAATATTGAAATATTTTATTTAAATTCAAGGGAGGCAACTCCATTTTATAAGATCACAGTAATTTCCCTTGCCTGATTTTATTTCGTTATTTTTAAATAGACAGTGCCCCCCCCCCCCGCAAAAGTTTACAATATAAATTTAAAACTGTCAGTGTTTGTATTTCTAGCTTCCAAATGGTAATGAAACTTTTTTATAAACATAGAAAATGTATTGAAACTAAGATATGACAGTGGGAACTGTGGCACCGTGTATACTATTGACGCATCATCGATTCTCATTAGATCACTGAAGTTAAAGCGCCGTTGATTCTGGTCGATATCATATAGGTGACCATTTTAAGAGTCATAATCATTTTGTGACCGAAGTCGAGATAATGGAGTTTGGTAAACTCTATTATCTTTTCGTATTGTTGATGTGAGCTCAAGCTACCCCTACACACATTGTAAAGCGGGAGGACTGACCGGACCTTCTGTCTACATACAGCGCCTTGGTAGTCCCAAATGATCACTTATTTGGTACTGGCCAGGTTCAGCGTTGCTGACGACAGCCGGTAACTCAACCTGCGTGTGCCGTATACTTCATAGTTAGGAATATATTACTGGGAGACGATGACACTTCCCTAAAAAAAACATACGCCAAATTCAGACAACAGCAAAATTAAGATCAAATAATGTTTACATTTTTCTATGCGAAAAACTTGAGGTAGTGTAGCAACCCCCCCCCCCCCCCCCGCCTTAATGAACTATACTCTCTGACGGATCAATGCTTCCCTGTAAGTTCTTCGGCCATAGACTGGCCAATCGACAGGCAGGGCGCATTGATCCTACTGTCCCCAAAAAGAGTGCAGGGAACATCCAACAGTAAGCACAGAGCCGCGAGCGAAGGCACACCTTCCTATCCTCCTCGCCCAGCAGCCAGCACCGACAGTCCGACGTGGACCTGACTTCGAGCTCCACCACTATTATCCCGTGGAATAAAGACTTGCAAAGGTTCAATGTTAAAAGGAGTTTGTCGTTTTTTATCGAGGGTTCTAAAAGATAAATAATTAGCTGGGGTACAACTACCCCACTAAAGTAGTAATGGATAAGGTATATATTATTTGCCTCGTCTTGAGTGGAAGTTAGGCACAAGATCATCCCCCAACACCATCTCAGACCCCACCACGTCCTCCCCAATGTTAATAGAAAACAGTTAAAGTCTCCTAAAAATGTTAAATGGGATTCTAATCAGTAAATGTCGGTGCGTTACTTACGGAAAAACGGTTAATTAAACTACAGAAGTGCCTGTTAAGCTTCACAAGTTCTATAATTGAATCCGTCCCCCCCCCACCCAAATAGAACGAAAAACATAAAATTGTTTGGTGCTCATGTTTTTGTAAACCGCCCGTGAAAACTTTATTTTTAGATCAATTAAAATGCATTAAAAACTACGTAAGAAAAAAAAATGAACCACATATATTTTTTTCTTTAATACTTTATTTGAAATAGCCGCATAAAGATTCCTATGTGGTGTGATAAGTCACTTCACTACGTTCGTTCATACGCGAACGTATCATGTAAGAAAACCACAACCGAAGGTGGTGAAATGGCGCAAAATAATCCCAAGGTCCAGGTCCATACCATGCAAACGGTTGCTACTTGTTTGATTATCAGATTCGTTGTCAGCGACCTCGAATGCCCCTAAAAATCCAAATTAAAGTGGTTGGTGTTCTGTTGTAAGGTAATTAATTAACCGCTTTTCAAAAGAAGACAAAACATGGAAGAGCGATTTCCCAAGGCTAAAAAGGACAATACTCAGCCCGAGAGCAACAAAGCTACTATCAAACTGATAGCGTACAACCGATTTTTTATCTCTTGCCAGAAGGTAAGACACAAGATCAAGTGTGCTTTACAGAAGCCAACACACTTAGATAAGCGCAACCTGATACACAAATATGCCTGAGCAGCCACGTCGTGTTTAAAAGAAATGTTGAATTTATTTTAGTTTTGTTAATATTTTTTTAATATATTTTTCTAAATAATTCTTAAATTATTTTTTGTTAATGAATTTATGTCTCCATTTGCATCTCGATATGTACAACACTTGGATAGCAACAAAGTGTAGTACCTATTGCGATGCTTTTAGTAAATTCTGTCCTCTGTCAGTCACGAAGTCCTTCTAGACTGAGGAAATTTGTACTCTTGTTCCAATGGAGAATGTTTCTTTTTATGGAGCTACATGTTCCCTATATTAAAAACCGGCCATGTGTCTCACTTTGTCCTCGTGGGGAGGCAAGTAAATAGCATCACGATGCAACAACAACAAAAAATCGTTCAAAAGTCATTATTCCATTTCAACATAAAAATAAAACAAGTAACATAAAAATCCACACCATCAAGATCAAAGTGTAGTATATGTTTCGATTATATAATTCATCTCTTGTCAGCAACCTCGAGTCAGTGAAAAAGAAATCCTTCTAGACTAGGGACATTTTTATTTTTGTCCTAATTTAGAACTCTCCTTTTTCGGGTTTTCTCCATATTAAAGTTTGACCTTGTGTCTAACTCTGTCCTCATGGAGACGCAAGTAAAGAACTCGCGATTTCAAACATTTTTTTTTTAACAACTCGTTTTAATATTCTTAGAAGTCCACACAATAATGCCATTTTGAACTTTCCTGACACTAATTGGTTGGATTTCTATCAGTATTTTTATGGACATTTGAGCCTTTATTGATGCTCCAATGACAGCGTGTTCTCATCCGCCATAATGATTGTCGGTTTAACTTACCGATTCGACACTGCTTGTTATCGAACCGAATAAAAGCTTTAAAATTCGTTAAAACACGCAAAGTTTGTCCCAGTTGATAGAAGAGTAACTTATCTTGCTTTTGGTAACATTTATTTGTTATGTTCATTTGAATTTTTGACCATTTTTTCGTTTTTTAATTTCTCCGCTAAATACACGGCAACTTTTATTAAAGAACGCTGCAACGCAACTGCTTTTTCTTTTTCCCCGACTACTTTGTTTTAATTATAAATTGTTAAGGTTCATTAAAAATAATTTTTTACATTACAGACATTACATTTTTAATATTACAAAAAAAAAAAGAAAGAAAAATTATTTTGTCGGCTACTTTTTTAATTAAATATTGTTAAGATTCATTAAAATTTACATTTTTAACATTACATTTTTAACTCTACATTTTTAACATTACAAATCTTTTTTTAATTTTTTTCGGCTACTTTTTTAATTAAATATTGTTAAGGTTCATTAAAATTTACATTTTTAACATTACGTTTTTAACATCACAAAAAAGAAGAAGGGCGTGATGATAATTCCAAAGAAATTGTGATTTTTAATGAACAAAACATTATATTTAAAAATAAATAGGGATGCAAACATTTAAAAAAAGAAAGCTGCGGCGACTTTTTTTTAATGTAACAAAGTTTATAACACTAATAACGCAAAAATATAACCATTAAAATTTTCCTCTGCAACTATTGTCGCGTTATATATTTTGAAACCTTAACATTATTTTGATGAAAAAGAAAAACAGTCGGTCAAAAACTAAACACAGCTACCTTTTCTTTTAAACTATAATATTTATGTTTTAATAAAAAAGAAAATAATCACAAAAAAAGTAGTCGCGTTGCAGTTTCTATTTTTAATACCTTTTATTTTGTAATGTTTCTTTCTTTCTTTCTTTCTTTTTAAAGTAGTCGCATCTTTCTAAGTCTTCGCAGTGGCGTTAGTTTTAGCTTCCTAAATCCTAAAGAATTATTTCATTATTTTTATTTGTTTCGGCTTTCCCTTGTTATATATAGCTGTGGGTTAGAATCTCATACGAAATCCTCTTAATTCCATGCAGATGTTAGAAAATATATCTCGGCCAAGGGAGGTAACTCTGATTTTAATTCACGCAGTAACTTACCTTGCTTTGTTTGTATTTAGTTCAATGTACATTTTACATTAGTTTCATTTTACAATATAGGTAGGGAGGCATACTATTATTGAGCCATTATATCATGGTGATATATATATATATATATATATATATATATATATATATATATCACCATGATATAATGGCTCAATAATAGTATGTGATATATATATATATATATATATATATATATATATATATATATATATATATATATATATATATATATATATATGGTTCAATAATAGTATGCCTCCCTATGAAATCCAAAATATGAAGGAACTTCAGCAAACATTAATTCATGATTTTATTTTTAATCCATAAATTGAATGCGGGGATTTTAGGTGTGTTCGTACAAAAGTAGCCAATCAGAATACAGTTTTTATTGAGTGCTAATAATTGACCTATCATAATTAACATAGCGTGACTGGACCAAATGAAGAAGAAATAGTTGTAAATAATTAAAAAAAAAAAAAAAAGAGAAGAATTTTTATGTGCATATTTCTGTGTGAAATGAAATTAATTTTATTTTCATCTGCGTTTACTAGAATTTTTAAGATTAAATACACGCATGAAAAAAATATCTCTTTCATAGCCTTACATATAAGTCAAAAGTATTATATCATCACCAAAATAAGCAAAAATTATCGAGTAAAAGTTTAACTAAAAGTAAAAATCAAGTTATTTTATGAGTCGTCTATTTTAAGAGAAATGTTGGCATTTGCCGAAATTAGGGACTGAATTATCTCCCCTGTTTTCAGAAATTTATTTAATACGATACAACTGCAGTGTAAGATAAAATTGATTTTCACTTTCAATAAAACTCGGTCATTTTTGCGAGTTTTTGGTGATTACTTATTTTTGCTTGATTTATAAGTATATCAGAGAATTTTTATTTGTTTTCTAGAAACATCATTTTTAATCGTGTTGTGATTTTTTTTTTTAAATCTGATTTTATGAAATTTTACATTGTTGTTTATTTATAAAATAACATCCCATGTTTTTCTCTCCGGTTTTGTAGATCAATATCTGTTATGATAAATAAATATGAAATTACCGATAGTAAAGAGAGAGAGAGAGAGAGAGAGAGAGAGAGAGAGAGAGAGAGAGAGAGAGGAGAGTCGACAAACGAAAAAGGAGAGACAGAGACGCTAGACATTTTTGTTCCCCTATTCATTGTAAACAAGCAATCAACAATGTATCCGAAAAGTTGTCTTCTATACAACAATTGTAATAATAATAATAATAATAATAATAATAATAATAATAATAATAATAATAATAATAATAGTAATAACAATAACAATAATAATAATAATAATAATAATAATAACAACATTAATAATAATAATAATAATAATAATAATAATAATAATAATAATAATAATAATAATAACAACAACAACAACAACAACAACAACAACAACAACATTTTATCGATCGGGAATTTCCGTAATTTCAATCTTTCTAAGTAATAATTTTTGATGATTTTGTAAATAACGACCCTACTATCTTACATGACTCTCTAATGGCATTTAACTCATCTTAGGCTAGTGCTCGCGAACTCACTAAAAACTTAGTGGAAATAAGAAAAATATTTTTAAAAATAGACCGGGGGATAATTTTTGTGCACAAATGTAACATAAAATAGTTTCCAAATTTCTAAAATGTTAAAGTGGCTAAGAAATGAGGTATTACTTCACGGTAAATGTGTGTGTGTGTGCATATATATATATATATATATATATATATATATATATATATATATATATATATTTATAGTGACATATACACACACCAACGCAAGAGAAGGCAGGGTGAAAGGCATATATATATATATATATATATATATATATATATATATATATATATATATATATATATATATAATATTTTAAAATCTATATAATAATAAAGCACTTTTGTCTGTCTGTCCGCAAGTTGCTAGCTTATATATGGATAAAAGTTTAAATCCAAAAATATTGCTTAGAGTTACACTAACTTTGGCATGGACTACTTATCATGACATACGTTTCATAGCGTATTTATTTACTTTGCCTCCCTATGGGACGGAGTTTGACACCAGGGTCGTTTTTTAACGTGGAGAAAGGAACAAATATAAAAACTGTCTAAGTCGTTAAGGATTTCTCCTCCACTGAGAGAGAACAAAAAATTGAAGTGCAGCATCTGAAGAACGGATACTACACTTTGTTGTGTGAAATTTTTTATGCAGTTAAAAAAATACAATATAAATTGAACATTAACTTTTAAAACATTTAGGCACAAGGCCAGCTCAAAAAAGAGGGAAGAATTGGGGTCGTTGGTTATCTTTGTCACTCCAGAACTAAACAACATATTCTCTTGGCTAGTATGCTCTTTCACAATAATACCGCATTCACCCTTCCTTAGAGCCCACACTTTCATTTTAGCCCGAAGCCCAAGAACGTCTGTTTTTACTTTCATAGAGTAGCTTGAAATTATAATACTACTACTCACGTGACTACTATTATTACTACTACTGATAATGATAGGTCCTTAACATTGGGCAAGCGGCTATAACATTGGCGATAAAATGTATGTGAATTGTATTATATGTAAAATCTCTACTTTACTACTACTACTACTACTACTAATAATAATAATAATAATAATAATAATAATAATAATAATAATAATAATTCTGATTTCGTTTATCAACGTCTCTCTGGAAAGGGATGGGATTCATTTCCAGAGGATTTCCCTTAATCCCGGCTTCAAACCAAGAGTTTCAAAGATCAAGGGTTTTGCTAAGTATGTTGGTGGTACCTATAATTGCAGAGGTCTGAGGCCAATAATAACAATAATAATAATAAGAAGAATAAGAATAAGGAGAAGATGAAGAAGAAGAAGAAGAAGAAGAAGACGAAGAAAACACTATTAATATAGCACAATACAGAAAAACTTTGATAAAAGAATGAGTTAGATTAGAATAAGAGGGATGGTTGAAAAGATACAACGGATAACAATAATAGAAAACAGCTGAAATATTAAGGAAATCCCTTGCAATGCGGAGACTAACACACATGATCCACAGGCACAAGCCGAACACACAGAAACTGATATGAACGTAAAACACAAAGGAACATCACATGAGATCATGAAAACAGAAACTGTATAATTGTCCGTTAACCCCCCCTCCCCACACACACGTGCCTCTGCCTTTCGCTCTGCCTTCTGCGCCTTTCTTGTGTTAGTGTGTGTGTGTGTGTGTGTGTGCCACCACAATCACAGTGAAGACCAATGGTTACTGCCAACGAGAAAGCAATGGTAAGCAACTGTTGCGATAAAGCAAATTCGACTGAAAAAGTTTATCGGAAGAGATTGAGAGTACTGGGAATCTGGGGAGACGTGTTGTCATTCAGACTCCAGAGAACACCACAAGTTATTCTCAAAGAGAAATCTTTAATGGTGGTATGTATGACTACTCCTACAGAGTAAATAATAATAATAATAATAATAATAATAATAATAATAATAATAAGAAGAAGAAGAAGAAGAAGAAGAAGAAGAAGAAGAAGACCTGATGTCGTAATAATAAACAAGAAAGAAAAATCCCTTCAAATCGTAGACTTTGCTGTTCCAGCTGACCACAGAAAAGGAGAAACGGAGCAAATACACAGAGCTAGCCAGAGAGATGAAAGGGATATGGAAGATGAAGAAAATCAAAATAGAAGGAGCAATAGGAACAATCCCGAAAAAACATTGAAAAAAGGATGGGAGAAATTTGAATCAGAGGAATGAACAACAATAATGAAAACAGCTGAAATATTAAGGAGCCCCCTTGAATGTGGAGACTAACACACACGAACCACAAGTGCAGACCAGACAAACTGCTGCAGAGACAAAACATGAAGCGCTACATGGAATCAAGAACATTGAAGCTGCACAACTATGTTTTCCAACCCCACCCCCATCCCCTATTACCACATCACAAATAAAGAATGAGACCGAATAGCCAAGTAGTCAAGGAGGAAGGAAAGACCGAGGAGTAAGCACTGACCAAACATTCACTGTATAAGTGCGAAGAGAACTGGGAGCTTGGGGGAGGCTTATTACCACTGAAATTCCAGTAAAGACCAATGACCGCTGCTAATGAGAAATCAATGGCAAGAAGCTGTTGCAATAATGCAAATTTATTTGCATATGCTATCGAAAGAGATGGAGAGTACTGGAAAATCTGGGGAGACTTGTTGTCACTCAGCTTCCAGAGAACCCAACAGGTTGTACTCAATGAGATCTTTGATGACCTGTTTGAAAGCTCTTTGTGAGCCAATAATAATAATAATAATAATAATAATAATAATAATAACAACAACAACTACAAAATGGAAAAAAACTACAGGAAGTAGAACTAGACCTACATTCGAGGAACGCGCAGTTTACTTATTTCCACTCAAACACAAGAGTATGTCAACAGAGATATCATTAGTAAATAGATATTGCGATAACTTCAATTATCGATGATTAGTTGGTTTTTGTTTTACGGCATATCAACCCTTTTTGGGTTATTTAATGCCGAATCCAGTGATTTTGAAGAACAGTCTTTTAATAGAGTATATATATATATATATATATATATATATATATGTGTGTGTGTGTGTGTGTGTGTGTGTGTGTTTTAGGTCGGTGTCTATTTAACCCATAGTTGGGACCCTACACGGTACTACCACTCCGGGTCAGAGTGGACCTGGGAGTAATTGCAATTAAAGGGTAGCCCCACACTCCCCAAAGCCCGCAAGCTGGGGCCTCACCATCGTATAGTTTAAGGTCATATCCAGGACCTTCAATTGTCGAAAGCGGTAGACACTGTTGGATATCCGAGGAGATCCGTTGTCAGTCAAATTTCAAGGAGCAGGAACTATTATTGTCAGTGACCAATCACTGAGAACGATTCGTGTGCGAACACTTAATAAGTAAATAATAATCCTTAAAAAGAAATACTTGAACGTCATTATCGGCAGTTGCTTTCTTGATAGTCAACACAACGGTCAACGGACAATTTTAGTCCTTTTTTGTATTTTGGAAAGAGCATAATCGTAAGTAAGTTTGATTACAATAAACGTTAAAACCAGCTAAATGAAAAAGTAAACTAGTTATGGAATCCTATTACCGTAATCGTATGAGGAACATAATTTGCTGATTTTTACGCAACAAAATAAAGAATCTTGAATGTATCAAGATAAGTAAAATAACAAAATACGAAACAAACCGCAATGAAAACTTACAGGTTCAAAGCAGATATGATATAAACATTTAAACTATAGATCATGATAATAAAAGCACAGAATTATAGAGAAAGAAGCATCAGAAGTAGAATGAATAAAAGAAATTATAAAAAGGACAAAACGTAAACTAGAATAAGCTAAAATCAGAAATATAGAAAAAGTATATCAGAAATAGAATGTATAAAATAAATAATCAAAAAGAACAGGAACGCAAACTAGAATAAACTAAAATAAAAAATAAAAGAAGTTAACAGATTCTCCTTTAAAAAAAAGTACACTCGAACGAAATATTGGAAATCGATACTATATATTTTTCGTGTCTCCTATAGAAAAAAAGAAAAAAAAAGAAGCACAATACTTATAATCTCTTTCGGATTTTATCCACTCTAGCACTGAAGGGTGTTTTTCATTCCACAACACGCACAAAACCATAGAAGAGGGAAAATATGACTAACAGAGCAAAAAAGAATGGCTAATCAAGAAACATAATGAACTAAAGTAAATAATATTATCAAAGGAAGGAAAACTGAGAAGATACTCATAAAAATGTGACGAAATATATCAAATAAGATTTTTACTGTATTTTTTCGTTAATATCCTTTTGCTTTATTCAACAGATTTTCAATCCATGTTTTATTATTGTTAGAGATAAAGATCTCTTCTACAGTCCGTTTGTAAGTGCTCACGAGATTTTATTAAATACTCTTTGTAGTGTAGTCGGAAAGGCTGAACGTAGGAACACGACGACTTGGGGAGAATAAGAACATTTATATCAAGCAAGTGTTAGTGGTACAGAAAAGGTTAGTAAGTCCGCGAGGAGGTCGTCTCTGTACGACATCCGGGATAGCTCTCATTGAGCGGTCTAGACTTGCTGGTTATATCCCTAATAGACAAGTCCATCTTAGCGGCTGTAAAGGTGTGTCTGCCCCCACAACACGCTTTTTTGTTCAGGGAAAAAACGTTAATATTTCTTCCTATTTGGATCGATGATAAGGGGTTCAGTAACCTTTTTCTTCCTAGTCGATCGGCGCTGTTCTAAGTTTGCTTGGGGAGGCTCGATATCGAACATATCATATAACGTATCGCTAGCTTTTTTCTCGACTTGAGGTGTGTCTTTGTCATCGTTACGACGATGTCTAATTTGATTTATGTGTCTCTTGTGAGTGGTGGTTGGGCATAGAACGATGTAGGGTGAGTTTCCAATTCTTTTGTCAGTTGTTCCCTGCTCCCAAAACGATGTACTGTTTCCGTATGCTTTAAAGAAAACTTTTTCTCCTGGGTTATACTTTTTGTGGGAACGGTAGTGGTCCTACCCGAATTTGCTTGTTTTGGCAGTAGTTTTTCGAATACTGGTCGTATTTTTCGCGCAAACATGGTCTCTGCAGGAGACGTTGTTTCAGGGGTATTCGGGACTAGGCAGTGGGTAATAGTAGTCTTTCAAGACGGCGTTTAACCCAGTAGAAAGATCAGCACAAACGCGTATTTCTTTCGAATTCTTTTTGACGTATGCGGTAGGAGCAGCTCATTGATACGATTTTTGATACGATGCCGGTCTTGACTAGTCCGTCAAGCTCCTCATTGATTTTGAAGCGAACGATACGTTCCTTTTTTTCCTAAAAACTGGTTTTGCATCGGGTTTCAGTTCAAATTTGGCTGTTGCTTTCCTACATTTACCCAGGTAGCTGTAAAAACTTTAGGAAAAAGCTTTTTTAAATCCGCTTTAAGTTCTTTTTTCTGTAGAAAGCGATTCTACCTTTTGGCAAAAAGTGTTGATCGGTAAATCCCACAGATTAAATTCCTGAAACCAATCGGTCCCAAACAAATTTTCTGTGTTCTAGAGCACAAATAATTTCAGTTTTGTTTTCGTTGTATCATTGAAAGTCACATTTGTAGTTAGTTCTCCTTCAAATTTCATTTCTTCTCCCGTTACCGTTTTTGCTAACTTGCCAGTTTTATGCATAGTCGGCCTATTTAAATTTCTCAACGTCTGTAAATTTATTATCGATAAGTCCGACCCTGAGTCTTACTGTAATTTAATTTCCTTGTCTAAAATTCTAAGACGTATTTTCGACTGTTATTTTCGTCTTTCTTATTCATTCTCGTCTGTTGAACCCGAATTTTACTTTTCCTCTGCCGTTTAAAATGTGAACTTTTGTGTCCTAGTTCTTTGCAATTAAAACATTCTTTGGTGCGAAAGGGGCAATTCTTTGACCAATGCAAGTTTCCGCATCGAAAACAAGAGGTTATCTTTCGTGCTTGAGTGGAATATAGCGTCCTGTTTTATTTTTGTTTTTTGGAGAGTACCCCTTAGTTCTTCTCTGTATGTTCTTTATGTGTGCAATACCAGCTTCTGCGATGATTTTTGAGGCCTTCTTGACACTAATGATTCTTTGGCAATCTTCCGCCAGCTTATGTACAGTTAAGCGTGGTTCACTTTCTATTTTTGACAAAACTCTTCGACGGATCTCAGAGTCTTTTGTCGAAGTTAACCCGTGGACGAATATAAGGCACTTGAAATAATCAGCACTCAATTTGGACAGTTTGAAATCGTCACAGCGTTTGATTACCATCGAGGCAAAAGTCAAGTAATCCACATCGTCTTTTTTCGTAAGGTTCAAGCATTTCTACCGCGTTCAGCAAAGTTACGTTTTAAAAAAATTGTTACGGGTTCCTGTTTTCAGTAATAGATATTGTTACGCGAGCAGTATTTTTCTCACTCCGCTGGCGAGAAAAAGTTTATCCAACAACGAAATGTGTCTTTAATTTAAAGGTGCTTAAAAAAATTGGCAGGTGAAAGAAAAGAAAAATAGACGGTATCATTTCCTTTCAGTGTGCGTGCGTGCCGTTGCAAAAAAATGGGGAGGAAGAAAGAAAAACACTTTTTTTTAATCATCAAAACAGAAAACGGCTTCCCAGCGCGTAAAAAGAATATTTGCCTTTTTATCAGAACTGTCTCTTTCCCGTTTCTTCTTCTCAGTACAGTTCAACAAACAACTAGTTGATCAACAATAACCACTTTGTCATAAAACAAGAATTCATTTCTCAAAATTTCAGTAACAGAAGAAAAAAATCTTCCAAATAAAGTCCATCTGTGATTTGCATAAACAATTGAGTCGACACGTTCTACGGCAAATTAAAACAAGATTACTTTTTTTTAGCAAGCATGAAAAAAGAAATTCTACTTACAATTTCTTTGAGTAGATAAATTTAAGTGTTGTAGACTTTTTTTATGCTGCAATTTTCTGTCGTTGAACTTTTATGGTTTTGCGTTGTAACTTAAAAAGTTTGCAATTGACCATTTCGTATGTTGGAAAGTTGAAAGGTTTTGCGCGTAAGTTCTTAATTTTTTTTTTTTTTACATCCTCGTCGCCATTGTAGTGGAGTCGAAAAAGGGTGAAAGTAGGAACACGACGACTTGGTCAGAATAAGAAGAACATTTATATCAAGCAAGGGTTAGTGATACAGAAAAGGTTAGTAAGTCCGTGGGAAGGTCGTCTCTGTACGACATCCGGGATAGCTCTCATTGAGTGGTCTAGACTTGCTGATTATGTCTAATAGACAAATCCATCTTAGCGGTTATAAGGGTGTGTCTGTCCCCAACGACACTCTTACACTTAACCTAAACTGAACTCAAATATGTAGAACTTTAGAAATACATCATTTGCAACTGGGAATTCCATGAAAATGTCATTTAAGCTGACTGCTATTTCTAGATGTTCCTTAATTTAATTACTTTACGAATCAGTTCTGTTTTCTTACAGTCTATCATTATCAACTGTGTTTGTCTTGAATGATTCCATCATTGTCAAGTTGGTATTTAAATTCCCAATAGATCTTTGAGGATAATTTTCATATCATTTCGCATGTAATGATATGAAATTATCATCTTCAGTAATTGCGAGAATTGGGAAATGTGACGAATCTTTCCGACTAACATTTACTTAGAACTGCTTGTCTCGTTTCAATTTAAAAGGTTTTCAGAGTTACAGAAATTTGTTCATAATATTTAGTTTGGCAAATCGATTTGAAACGTAGAATTTGTCTAATCTGGCAGCGATGATTTCTTTATCGAACTGTTTACTATTCAGACATGATACAACATTCTTCCGAAATTGCACTAAGATCTAAATTGGAAAACTTATATAAAATCTTTTCTAAGGTTGCTAGAAGAATAGTCAGATTATTCCACGGCATCAAAAGGTTTAAGATCCCTAACTCAATCTTCAGAATCAAATAGGTCATACGAATACCGGTGATGACCTGGTCCGTGTTGATTATTCTGTGCAGTTCTACAAAGTCCACCCTCCCAGGATTTCTCGTTTTAAGAAGGTGAGTTGCCCTTATCAGGGAAGGCTGATAGGGATGGCCAGGTAGTTTTTGCAGGTTATAATGCCCCTCCACGGGGCCGGTGACTTCTCAACCCCATTTTCCCCATACAGTTCTTGCAGTGGGAGAGAACTATATACCTACTACTATAGTTGTGAGTACAGTTCATTTTTAAGTCTGTCGTCGCCATCGTCATAGTTGTAAGCTGTGGTTGCCTTTTCCTTCAGTGATATGTAACCATGCCGACACTTGTTGCTCAATTTATAAAGATTTATTCAAAGGACACAGCATAAATTTTGTATGCTGCGAGCGTGAAAAAGGAAGAGAGATACAGAAAGAGGATGGCGATAGAAATTTAACTACATCAGTTGCCCGACGTATACTTTCTTCGTTCCTGGGGGAAGCACGTAAAACACGTCCTTCTTCGTTTAAGTTTTGAAGGCCAAGAGCGATGAAGAAGACCCTGCTCGGAAATAAAGTGATTTGCGAACTGCCATTCGGTGTTCCTTCTTCCTATCCCCAATCTTTTTTTAATTAACACGACCGTTACAATGTAACACTCTGATGTTAAAAATTCATTTGAATTTTAACGAAAATGTTGGATGTTTGTTTACTAGAAAAAAAATCCTCTTATGATAAAATGTATTTAAAAGCATCCGATTTTATTAGGTATTAAATCACCTAGTGTCGTCCGAGATTCAGTAATACGATTTTAATTTATTTTGTGGTTTGCCCATCTGAAAAGTTATACAAATAAATTAATAACATTTGACGCATAATTCATACTAGCTAACGTAATCGCTATTGACATAGGGTCTTTAATATTTAACACGTGAAAATTTCTGAGTTCAGTATAAAGATTTCCTAGTTTGAAAAGCAACACGTGAAGCAGGTCGGAGGTTGCCTCGGCCAAAGCGTTGAGAAAATAAGACTCACGGTGTGAATAGTAGCTTGAATAACCCAAATAATACACGTGTTATATTTGTCTCTATAGAAAGCTTTAGAGACACCGAGTTAGATTTATCTGGCTGTCACACTGCTGCCAAAGTAATGGGCGTCTGCTAATAGATGCTGCTGAGTTTTCGGGTGTCACCAACCAATCGTAACTCAGACAACGCTTCGAAACGCTCGAATGTCCGTGCTGACTGAAACCTCTTATAAAAGAGAAATCCCCAGCTGTCATTTCTCGCCGTTTGAGCAGCTAATTTCCCGGCCGACAATTGCAATAAACTAGATTTCCTCCATTCTCCGCTCTCTATTACTCAAAACTGCCTCTGACCTCGCTGGCCATAACTACGAATCTAACGTGGCCCTCAAAGAACTGATTCCCTCTCTCGCTCTCTCAAGCAACGCGACAGTTTTTCAATCACCGAAAGCCGAAGACGGATTTCAAAAGCGCGAAATTACTTCAAACCGACGAGACTCCATTCCTTGGAGAAGATTTACCAAAAGACAGAAATACGGTTGTCACATAAAAATGCAACATATTATCGACTGGATCAAATTAAGAAGTTCTAACCTTAAACTTAGAACCTACATAGCAAGTTTCTACAGTTTTGAGATGAGGATTGATTATTCGTATCATTTGGATTATTCGGACTATTATTCTCATCTTGAGTGTTATTTTCACGATGTTTCTGTCGTTGTAATCTCCGAACTTCTACAAGTGTATCTCGGCGAACTCGAAATCTTTCTGTTGAACTCGGTTGTTGGTTGGTTGGTTTTGTTTTATGGCATATCAACCCTTTTCAGATTATTTAATACCGAATCCAGTGATTTTGAAATAAATTTTTTAATAGAATATTTTTTTTCAAGTCGGTTTCTATTTAACCGATAGTTGGGACCCTAACAGGTACTACCACTCCGAGACAAAGTGAACCTAGGAGAAATGGCAATTAAGGGGTGGCTCCACACTCCCCAAAGCCCCAAAGCCTTAGCACTGGATGTAGTTTAATGGCAGATCCAGGACCTGTTGAACACTGGAATTCAAATAAAACCATTTAATTTAATCCACAGGAGATAGCTAGCTCAAACCCGTCAGTCTCGACTGGGTAACGGTTCTAAGTAATCCGTAATAGCTTCACCTTCAACCGACATGAGAATGTAACTTACAACCGAAATACTAGGCGCGTTATTCGCTATGCCATGGTCCCTTGCTCACATGTATAGTATGAATTTTAAGAGCTCAAAACCTACTTGTGTTTTAGATGGACAATCTTACATTACTATTTATTAATACATATTATTATACATTTTTATATCTACTATTTCTTACTACATATTATTATATATTTTTTATATAAATTATTTATTACTACATATTATTATATATTTTTTTATATTT
This sequence comes from Euprymna scolopes, assembly GCF_053919585.1. NCBI lineage: Eukaryota > Metazoa > Mollusca > Cephalopoda > Sepiida > Sepiolidae > Euprymna > Euprymna scolopes. The sequence continues at coordinate 46,365,631 of NC_136510.1, read as the reverse complement.
ACTATTTATTACTACATATTATTACATATTTTATATTTACTATTTCTTACTACATATTATTATATATTTCTTATATTAAGTATTTATTACTACATATTATTATATATTTTTTATATTTACTATTTATTACTACATATTATTATATATTTCTTATATTTACTATTTATTACTACATATTATTACATATTTTATATTTACTATTTGTTACTACATAGTATGACATATTTTATATTTACAATTTATTACTACATGTTATTATATATTTTTTATATTAACTATTTATTACTACATATTATTATATATTTCTTATATTTACTATTTATTACTACATATTATTATATATTTTTATATTAATTATTTATTACTACATATTATATATATATTATATATTTACTATTTATTACTACATATTATTAGATATTTTTAATATTTACTATTTATTACTGCATATTATTATATATTTTATATTTACTATTTATTACTATATATTATGACATATTTTTATATTTACTATTTGTTACTACATGTTTTTATATATATTTTATATTTACTATTTATTATTACATATTATTACATATTTCAATATTTACTATTTACTACTACATATTATTACATATTCTTTATATGTAATATTTATATTACATATCATTATATATTTTATATATTTACTATTTATTACTAAATATTATTATATATTTTAATGTTTACTGTGTATTACTACATACTATTTATTACTACATATTATTATATATGCTTTATATTTACTATTTATTACTACATATTATTGTATATTCTATATTTACTATTTATTACTACATATTATTATGCATTTTTATATTTACCATTTATTACTACATATTATTGTAATTTTTTTACATTTACTATTAATTACTACTTATAATTATATATTTTTATATCTACTATTTATTATTACATATTATTATATATTTTTTGTATTTACTATTTATTACTTCATATTATTATATATATTTCATATTTACTATTTATATTACATATTATTATGTATTTTTATATATTTACTATTGATTACTACATATTATTATATATTTTTTGTATTTACTATTTATTACTTCATATTATTATATATATTTCATATTTACTATTTATTACTACATATTATTATATATATTTCATATTTACTATTTATTACTACATATTATTATATATTTTTTATGTTTACTATTTATTACTACATATTATTATATATTTTTATATTTACTATTTATTACTACATATTATTATATATATTTCATATTACTATTTATTACTACATATTATTATATATATTTCATATTTACTATTTATATTATATATTATTATGTATTTTTATATATTTACTATTGATTACTACATATTATTATATATTTTTTATTTACTATTTATTACTACATATTATTATATATTTTTATATTTACTATTTATTACTTCATATTATTATGTATTTTTATATCTACTATTTACTACTACATATTATTAAATATTATATATTTACTATTTATTACTACATATTATTATATATTTTTTATATTTACTATATATTATTACATATTATATATTTTAATATTTCCTATTTATTGTTACATACTATCATATATTTTTATATTTACTATTTATTACTACATATTCTTACAAATTTTCATATTTTCCATTTCTTATTACATATTATCATATATTTTCATATTTCCCATTTATTACTAGATATTGTTATATATTTTTAATATTTACTATTTATTACTACATATTATTGTTATATATTTTAATATTTCCGATTTATTATTACATATTATTATACATTTTTATATTTACTATTTATTACTACATATCATTATATATTTTCTATATTTACTATTTGTTATTACATATTATTATATATTTTAATATTCACCATTTATTATTACAGATTATTATATATTTTTAATAGTTACTATTTATTACTACATATTATTATATATTTTTATATTTAAAATGTATTACTATATATTATTAAATATTTTTATTTCCTATTTATTACTACATTTCATTATTATATATATTTATATTTTTACTATTTATTATTACATATAATTATTATATATTTTCTATATTTACAATCTATTACTACATATTATTATATTTTTATTTTTACTATTGATTACTACGTATTGTTATATAGTTTTTTTTTCACATTTATTACTGAATATTATTATATATTTTCCATATTTACTATTTAGTACTACATATCATTATTATAGGTTTTCATATTTAGTATTTATTACTACATACTATTATGTATTTCATAGGTGTTTGTATTACTACATAACGTTATTATATATTTTTGTATTTACTATTTATTACTAGATATCATTATTATATTGTGTTTTTTATATGTTATTACTTCATATTACTATTATATATGTTTTATATTTACTATTTATTATTACATGTCATTATTATATATTTTTATATTTATTATTTAATACTGCATATTATTATATATTAATTATGTCTAATATTTATTACTACGTATACTTATTATATATTTTATATTTACTATTTATTACTACAAATTATTATATAGGTTTGTCTTTATTATTTATTACTTCATATTATTATTATATATTGTTATATTTATCATTTATTACTACGTACCATTATTATATATTTCATATTTCATATTTATTACTCATTTTATTATTATATATTATTATACTGTTTATTACTGTATATTATTTGTTTAAATATTTGATATGTACTATTTAGTACTACATATTTTAATTATATATTTTATGTATGTTTTTACAACATATTATTATTGTAGACTTTTTAAATTTAATAATTTTTACTACATATCATTATCATATATTTTTATATTTAATATGTATCTTTATTATATATTTATTTATAGATTATTTATTACTACATGTCATTATTGTATATATACATATAATATCTCTAATTTTTTATATCGTCCCATGAGACTAAAGATGAGAACACTAATCTACAGAATATAAATAATACGATCAATTGATATGTCTTGTTCACAATTGTTTTGTTTGTCTGCTTTCTTTTTTAATCTCGTTTATCTCTGTGACCAAGTTGGTTATTCACTGCTCTGATACATCGTTATAATACAGTGTCCAATTCCAGTAGCTTCTTTCCAATAAGTACAAGCATGTGAAACGCTCTTTTTGTTGATTGTTTCCCTCCCCCCTGCATAAAACTTTGGTTATTTTAAGTTTATTTATTTGGTATTTGCGATAATTATCTGCTGTTTTTTTTCATCAAGTGAATTCATGCCTTTTTTCAAACGACGTCCATAAAATAAATCTGATAGAAGAATGGATTCATTTGTCTTACGCTTGTGATCAGAAATTATTACGATGAATTAGTATGAATATGTTGTATGACCTTGCGTCATACTAAGTATGTCAGCATATACGATGTGCTAGACGATATAAAAAGAATGTATCTTTGTTAATATAGGAGCTAACATCTTACTTTCGAATAAGTAATGATCACTTGACACATCAGTTCTCGCCAGATAACTAAAGTTAAGCAAAGTTGAGCCTGGTCAGTATAAGATGAGTGACTATTTGGAAATACTAGACACTGTATGTAGGAAAAAGTCGACATCTCCCTGAAAAAAAAGCAGTAACATAATTAAAGTCGTCATATCTCCTGACGGAAATTATTCCAGCAAAATTTCATCCTTCGGAGGATTCTTGTTAAACTTGCCTTGGATCAGTGTCGCTTTCAGACGGTACGTCATCTGTGTGTGATGTGCTGAGGGAAGATGAGTGGGATAAACATACGTCATCATAACGAATCATAACGAATCAGCTTGGGTACAAACGTTCTCTTTACTCTTGCATTTTATACCCAAAATAATTTTTTGTATGTATACAATAAAGATAAGCACCGTACCAATGTTATTCAATCAGTTATTGGGGAAGAATACATTCAATACGCAGTGGAGTTCGAAATAAAAACAGAAACTACTTTCTGAAGTTTTTTAAAGACTTTTAAATAGGGTTAATTCAGACCGACACACTAATTAATATTATATCCGGCATCTGAAGAGTTCTTCATGCAAAATATGATACAATTCTTTGATAAGAATTCATGTTTATTATTATCTATACTATTTATAAATTCTAAATGTCTATTTATTTATTTATTTATTTATTTATGCGTGTGTATATACCAATAACACTTTCGAACGGATGTACCGAATTGAAAAATTCTTTTTTCCCCTGAAATGTTTTAGTTTCTAGATTGTCCTTATCTATATATGGTTCGTAACGAATAACGCCGAGTCACACAAAAAGTCCGAAATAAGGGTCTTTGGGCCGTTTCGTGCAATTGTCGGGAAGGTTACCTGCTCATGTCCACGGAATTTAGCACTGTCTGTATACAGTCGCGGTAACGTCTTTCAGCATAAGGACATGAGCACTTATGCAATGGATAACGCGTCCGACTACGGATCAGAAGATTTCAGGTTCGAATCCTGGCAAGTTCGTAATAATTTTAACCATAATCTTATCCAACATTTACTCATTATCCTTACCCTTAGTTAGGGTATTTTTGTTTTTCAGTGATTTTGTTTTGTGCATATCGGAATTACCCATACTCCGAGTTTACAAGGTAAACGTTGATGGTAAGACGATGTTGAGTGTACTTGATTGTGTGTTTGCCTCGGCGTTTATAACTGCCAGTTTATAATAAATTGTCATGTGATTTTTTAATAAACACTAAAACGGTTGTGACTCCTTGAGTCACCCATTGAACTCAAGTTCGATTATTTGAATAAGAAAAAAGGGTGCTTTTGTTACATTTTAAAAATTAAAACGACAAAATTTTTAATTAGTCTCTTTCTGCTATATATATTCCTCCCCCCCTCTCTCTCTCTCTCTCTCTCTCTCTCTCTCTCTCTCTCTCTTTTCTTTCTTGTGTTATTGTCTATATTCGAGGTGCCTTCAATAGATTTCCAGACTTTTTGGTGCAGGTATTTAAACTTGTCGTAAACGCTTGAAAATTCAGTGTGTTATTGCTATACATCTTATGAGATGACTGAGTAATGTTTCTGATTTCCTGTTCAAATGAACAGCTACAGCAGGAATTGGAATACACCCTTCTAAAGCCTGATTATTACAGCTGGTGAATTTCAAAAATGCAACCTGGACGTGAGGACACCTTAAAAAATGCAATAAAATTCTGTTTTAAACTTGGAAAAATGATGTAGAATGCTTCAGACTGCTTTTGGACCATCTTGCCTTAATCGAGCATCAGTTCTTGAGTGGCATAAGAGATCCAAAAAGACATGGAGCCTGTGAGGGATGATGAGAGGTGTAGGAGGAGTAAGGAAGTCAGAACAGCAGAACTTATTTGCCAACTAAAGGATTTCTTGAATATAGACCGGCGTGTGCCTATAGAGACGATAAGTTTGGTGTAAGTGTGGGCATTGTACCCACAATAATTCGCGAGAAATCTAAGTAGCAGTGAGAATAGCGGCAATAATAATACTGAAGCAACTCCAACTTGCTTGTTATGGTAATTGTTCTCCACACATTTTTGGTGGTATGTTCATCAACACGTTTTATAACTGTCACCACAAACTGCAATAAGACTAGAAATGTTACCGTAGCATAATTGAATGTGAATGCGTTAAAAGAATGCTAAAAACGGAATGTTTCACATCAGTTTAGATGAAGTTAGAGAAGCGGAAAAATTCCATTACAATTTAATGATAAGAAATAGAACTACGTTTCACGATAGGATGCCATAATCAGAAAGTTCGAAACGGCACGTATCGAAGAAAAGGCGATTGGCGAGCTGATTGGATTCCGGCGTCTTTTTTCTTTAAGCTCTATCTTCGTTCGCTTAGCGAGCGAGCGAGGAGAAGAAAGAAACTTCTGCTGTTATATCTTTACTGAGACTATGTGTACGACTGGTAATAACAACGAAAAAGAAGAAGGGGTGATTGCGTCGACTACCCAAAACGAGTCAACAGTAGAAACTGCTTCCTTGGTTCTAAAAGAATTCCCACGGAGAAGTAGAGACGGCTTACTCGTGGCATGACATTACAGCAGCAGCAGCAGCAGCAGCAGCAGTAGTAGGAGAAAGAGTAAAATGAAAATGGTTTATGACACAAACAGTATGCCAAGGGTGCTTCTTATGGATGTTTATGCGATCATGTCGCATAGTTGTGGAGTATATAAGTGCTTCTTGTTAATAATAGCTATAATAGTAGTATATCTTTTCTACATTAATAGTCATAATAGTAGTATATCTTTTCTACATTAATAGTCATAATAATAGTATATCTTTTCTACATTAACTCATTGACGACTTTGGCATCTCCATGTTGTTTATGGCAAAAGTAATAGATTATGTAGAGTACTTTAAGGTCCTATACACACATGCAAACATATGTTGTGTCTCTTTTAAACACACGCACACGCACACACACACACACACACACACACACACACTCACAATATACTAGACTACCCGTGACTCGTTGGGTCAGTATGTTATATTAGCTATGGAATTCATGTATAAGCGTGACACTTGTGACGTAAAGAAATTAGTTTTTTTTTTTTGACATAACAAACATTTCTATGAAAGTATATTAAAATAAAAAAGAATATAGATAGATTTCTATGAGTCGTTCTGTTAATTACAATTGATTATATTTTTTTTAATTACAGTAACTGAATTATAAGTGGTTGGCCATACTTATAGGTAAATGTGCACTGAACAGATACCATAATACTTATTATAGTTAAATTCAAATTTGGATATATCTGCCTTTTTTTTTTACATCGTTCATTTCTGTATTAAGTTTGTTTTTTGATTATTTTAAACCCCACTCTTCCAATGTTAAATAATAATTTCGAAATAACGTTAATATTTCAGCGTCCCAATTGTTCTTTTGTTTTTCCCCGTTTAAATTATCCAAATAAACAATTGTTAATACTGTCTGCTTTTTTTTTGTTGTTGTTTTACATCGTTCATTTCTGTATTACGTTTAAGTTATTTTAAACTCCACTCTTCCCATGTTAAATAATAATTTCGAAATAATAACGTTTATATTTCAGTGCGTAGGTCATGCGTGCATGCGCAACCGGATGTCGTACACCGGAAAGTGGGTTACATACATCGTTACAAGATCATTTGAGTTTTATATTTCAGCATTTCAGCCCGGCGTTGACCGGGTGTTTGGATGTGTATTTTGAGAGGAAAAAAGTGGTAGTAAGAAGGCAGGCTCGAACCCGTACCGCGAAGGAGGAAAAGAACGGAAATATATACCTGACATCTTTGCTGTTACGACCACCAACAAACCGGAAGTTACTTATGTTTAAATTAAGGCGGGACAACCAGAAGGAGAGAATGACTTTCCAAAATATCGGCGATAAAAGCGACCCTCTGGAGAAAAATGCCCAGTTGAAGGTGAAGATATTAATGTTTATAGCCAATTTTTCGATAATTGTCGTATGAACAGTGGAACTTCAAAACGATACTGATTTAAGCAGACATGCACACATACATGCATACATACATTTATATATTGGTAACTAAGAATTTTCAACCCAAACCGATTAAAAAGCTTGCACTATCTCTGAATACCCTTTATGTAAAATTTCAAATGTTTAGACAAGAAATTGACTGAGATCGCAGAGGTCAATTCTTTTTTAACTTAGACCTCTATTATGACCCTTTAACATTTATTGTTGTAGGCTACAAATAAAGTTATTAAGTTAGATCCATGTCCAAGGAACCTATATCTAAAATTTCAAGTGTTTAGACCCAAAATTCTAGGAGGAGTTTAGTAGAGTTCTCTTAACTTTGACCCCATAATAGCCACATTTCTGGCCGAAAAGCGATCACAAAGATTTTCCCAAATTTCAGTACCCTGTATATAAAATTTCGAGTCTGTAGACTGAAAATTGCGTAGGGAAATGTACATTAAGCACCGCCAAAAATGGCCGAAAAATCAAGTTGTTGTTATTTTTTAAAACGAAATTACATTTATTAAAATCCATTATTTCTGAGTAACTTTTTTTTTCCAGAAAGATAAAACCCTGAATTTTATTATATAGAAAACAGAATAATGTAAAACTTTTTCTACTATTTTTAATTAAATTTTAAAGGTTAAATTTTCCCCAAAAGTTAACAATTGACATTTTTTGTCTTGCACAAAAAACGTACATAAATATTTTTAAAAAAAGGTTTTTGAAATAATTCATTTATTTATTTGTTGTCTAACTAAGATTTAGGATAATTTTCTATGAGAATATGCAAAAATATTATAATATAAGTACCTGGATTTCAAATAATTCCACTTATTCATATAGGCAACCAGTTACTTCGCGTCGATCTAGAGTCTAGATCGACACTGTTTACGTTTGTATTCGATAAAAAGCAAACTATGGAAGACCAAACAGGCCAAAAAAACTTATTTTTCAGTAACGAAAATTTCAATGTATTATTAACGCTGAGGCTGGCCAGTACCAGATGGGTGACCATTTGTATGAGTTTGGTTTTTAATGTGCATGTGTGTGGGGTCCAGGCTCCCAAAATGGGGGAGGGGCAATTTAAAGCAGAATAAAAAAAAATAATTTCAGCGCGTTTGGTCCACCGTAGTCGAAAGGCGGCAAACGTTTTCAAACGGGATCGAAAAAATGATGCTATTTTTAACACAAATGGCACAATATTTATCGATTTTTATTGTATCGATTCTTCAAAGCATGCCCTGTTTAATAATGGTCATGCATTATTCGGCTCGCTAAAAAAAATTGTTAATTTATTTATCAAAGATTTTAAAATGGCTTTTTTCGTATAAATATCAAAAAAAAAAATTTTGCTTTGCTTAACTTAAATTAATTATTTTACCTAACATATTCACCGAATTTCACACTTCAAAATTCAAAAGCGGGATAATTAAACACAATCGAAGTTCTGATATTCAGACGTCAAAATAAGGTATGCAAACAATTTTTTTTTTAAATCTATATTTCTGTCCCTTACAACAACACAATATGTTGTGTTCAGTTTCAGATGATTATTTTAAGCATATTTGTTCCCACTTCAAAACAAGGGGGGGGGTGTAAGTAAAATAAAATATATATATAAATATCGTTTATGAAAAATAAGTACACTGTTATTAAGTTCATTGTTCTCTTAATAATCGCTGAAAATTTCGTATTGATCGGATAATTACCTGATTTTTGGTAGATTTTTAAAAAGACGGTCCGTCAAAAAGTACTTACCTGCCCCCCCCCAGTTTTGGCGGTGCCTAATGTACATATACACAGAGACACACAGAAAGACACACAGACACGTTCACTTTTATAGATATATAGACTAGCATGTCAGCCCGACCTTGCTCGGGTGTTTTGAGGTGTATGTTGAGCAAAAAAAATAGCCGTCAATTTTTTAAACTTTGATCCCTATAATGACCCCTTAACAATTGTTTTGGGCTCAAATCAAGTTATTAAGTAAGATTCATGTCTAAGGAGCCTATATCTAAAAGTTCAAGTGATTAGACGGAGGAGTTTGGTAGAGTTCTCAAACGTTAAATCGTTGAACTTTGACCCCTTAACAGCCAAATTTCTGGCTGAAAACAAATCACAAAGATTTTCCCAAATCTCAGTACTCTGTATATCAAATTTCGAGTTTGTAGACTTTAAACTGACGGAGTTATTGCGTAGGGAAATGTACACACACACACACACACACATATAGACACACACACATACACGTGTACTTATATATATATATATATATATACTAGCATGGGTTCCCGGCGTTGCCCGGGTGTTTGGAGGTATATGCTGAGAAAAAAAAAGATCAATTTTTTAAACTTTGACCCCTATTAGTACCCCTTAATATTTATTGTTTTGTACTCAAATTGAGTTATTAAGTTAGATTCATGTCCAAGGAAACTATATCTTAAATTTCAAGTGTGTAGACCCAAAGTTGTCGGAGGAGTTTGGTAGAGTTCTCAAAGGTAAACTCCTTGAATTTTGATCCCTTAATCGCCAAATATCTGGCCGCAAACCGATCACATCGATTTTCCCTAATCTCAGTACCCTGTATATCAAATTTCGAGTCTGTAGACTAAAAATTGACATAGTTATTGCGAAGGAAAATGTACACAGACAGACAGATAGACACACACACAGACACACAGACACGTTCACTTTTACAGATATACTAGCAAGGGTGCCCGGCGTTGCCCGGGTATTTGGAGGTGTATGTTGATCAAAAAAAATAAAGCGGTCAATTTTTTTTTAACTTTGACCCCTATTATGACCCCTTAAATTTATTGTTTGGGGCTCAAATTAAGTTAGATCAATGCCTAACGAACCTATATCTAAAATTTAAAGTGTGTAGACCCAAAATTGTCGGAGGAGTTTGGTAGAGTTCTCAAAGCTCAAATCGTTGAACTTTGACCCCTTAATCGCAAAATTTCTGGCCCAAAACCGATCACATCGATTTTCCCAAATCGCACTACCCTGTATATAAAATTTCGAGTCTGTAGACTGAAAATTGACATAGTTATTTTGCTGGGAAATGTACACAGACACACACACATACACATAGACAACACGTTCACTTATATATATATATATATATATATATATATATATATATATATATATATATATACGCGTGATAGGAGTGAAGAAGCGGATACCGGTTCGGGCTGATAACACGAAATGCTGTGCTCAAATCTTGTCGCATCCATAGCATCACTTTCACCATGCATGTAGGCAACATTCACGGGATCTCCATCATGAGTAGTCTTTTTATAAATCTCAACTTTCTGCTTAAATGTATTTATCATGTATGTCTCGCAAATACTTTCGGCAGAAGCGACGGATTTTCCCAAGATCCGTATCAATTTGATTAGGGGTTGCATACAGACCAATCCTTCACATACCAATGCCACCCCTAATCTACCTGACAATAAATGCATTAAGCAAAACACAAGCTACTTCGGTTCCACATCTGGACTTATTAAGCATAGGACTTCAACCCATAAAGGATATAAGCCGGGGTACAGATTCTGTGCACTTTGTATGTTTGAGACCCTTAAGATTTAAAAATATGACGATATCAAAAATAAAAACATCCTCCAAAATTCAAGAGATGAGCTTACATGCGCATGCAATCATAAACGTTGGTTTAAATTTAACAAATATAAACCATCATAAGTCATTAAAAATGTTGCTTATTAATAATCTATCTTGGAATTTTAATTAATAACTTAATATTCATATTAATAAAATTTGGGTCATCATTATTATTATTAATATTACTTTATCCGATATATTTACCATTATTGTACATCTTATTAAAATATCTATTTAAGTTTAATCTATACTATATTTATTAATTTCAATAAATAAGTAAATAAATTATTAAAATATTTTAAGTTCAATAAGATCCTCTTATATAATCTATCTATATATGTATAAAAGTGAACGTGTGTGTGTGTGTGTGTGTGTGTGTGTGTGTGTGTGTGTGTGTGTGTGTGTGGCTGTGTACATTCTCCTACGCAATGACTCTGTCAATTTTTAGTCTATAGACTCGAAATTTGATATACAGGGTACTGAGATTTGGGAAAATCGATGTGATCGATTTGGCGATTAAGGGGTCAAAGTTCAAGGATTTGATCTTTGAGAACTCTACCAAACTCCCCCGAACATTTTGGGTCTACACACTTGGAATTTTAGATATAGATTCCTTGGACATGGATCTAACTTAATAACTTGATTTGAGCCCAAAACAATAAATATTAAGGGGACATAATAGGGGTCAAAGTTAAAAAAAAATTGACCGCTTTTGTTTTTGCTCAACATACACTTCCAAATACCCGGGCAACGCCAGGCACCCATGCTAGTATATCTATAAAAGTGGACGTGTCTGTGTGTCTGTTTGTCTGTGTGTCCGTGTACATTTTCCTCGCAATAACTCTGTCAATATTTAGTTTACAGACTCGAAATTTGATATACAGGGTACTGAGATTTGGGAAAATCGATGTGATCGTTTTCGGCTAGAAATTGTGCTGTTAAGAGGCCAAAATTCAACGATTTGACCTATTAGAACTCTACCAAACTCCTCCCATAATTTGGGGTCTAAACATTTTAAATTTTGAGATATAGTTTCCTTGGAAATGGATCTAACTTAATAACTCTATTTTAACCCAAAACAATAAATGTTAAGGGGTCATAATAGGGGTCAAAGTTAAAAAATTGACCTTTTTTTGCTCAACATACACCTCCAAACACCTGGTAAACGCCGGGCCGAAATGCTAGTATGATATAAAAGAATAAACGCTAATTATCTCCCTTTTATAATTTTATTAGACGAATAAGATTATCTCCCCTTATTTTTTAAAAATCTTTACTAACATCTTCTAACCGCTAAAAATGTTCCATTGGCGTTCGCTTTGAAAATTCAACATTTCGTTCATTTATAAGCTACAATCAACATCCAAATATATGCTTTGACGATAATTACGGTTTTCAAAAGGCGAACAATTAAAAGGTATATATATATATATATATATATATATATATATATATATATATATATATATATATATATATATATATATAAAATTGTTCTTTTATTAAAAACATATTATAACCTTATATTTAAACAAAATTCAGATTAATAATTTTATTCCATTTTTTATTCTCAACCCATATTACTTTGCTTATCAACTAAGTAACTATTTTCCTTTGTATTTTAATATTTTCCAGAACCGATCGCACAAATTATTGACTTTGTTGTGTTCCTTCTTATGAAATAGATTTTTAATTTTGAATTTGAATTTGAATTTTAAATTATCAATCACATTACTATAATGTATATATATATATATATATATATAGCACTAAGACATTAAGCAAACAATCGGCTCAAACGAGCCGTTTTCACGCAGTTTCTTTTTGTTTATGTTTTTCCTCTGGAGATGTAAAAACCTCTCTTGGTGGTAGTCCGTCGGGCTATTAACTGGACAGTTTTAAAGTCTTCAAGTTCAAGTGCACGGAGCTCGTGAAAATGTAATAAGAATAGTGATTGCGCTTTTTAAATATTGTTAATTGAGTACTTTTTATATTTTTTTATAGAAAGCTAAAACTTATTACATTGTCACGTGAACCACGTGTTTGCACTTGAAAAACTGTAAAACTATCCAGTTAACGTTGCAACGGACTACCACCAGGAGAGATTTTGCATCTTCATAGGAAATAAAATGAAACCAAAAGAAATTGCTTGAAAACAACACTTTCAAGCCGAAAGCGTGCTTAATATCTTAAAAATTTATTTGATAAAAAATAGATATCGTTTGGATTTTATATATATATATATATATATATATATATATATATATATATATATATATATATTAAATTGTAATTCAATGAATTTAAAAAAAACTCTCATTGAAATGAAATGAAGTGGTTGAGTTTCATATCAAAGAATTTTTATTATTCTAAGCAAGACAAAGAATGCTTTAGAAAATTCAATGAGATTTTTTTTAAATTCATTGAATTACAATTTAATTTATTTGCTCTATCTTGCATATCGAGCAATTCCTGTTTAGATGGGATAACTTATAGAATATTACTGCCAGTAATATTTTGTAAACCTACTATCTCACGTTTCCATAACAACTGATTGTTAAATAAAAACTATTCTGAAGTATATATATATATATATATATTCAACTCGAGTCTTGGATTACCGGTTTGTTGGCTTTCTTGGCTCTTGTGGGCTGCGACGTTGGTTCGGCTGTGGAAAATAATTATATATATATATATATATATATATAATTATTCTCTTATGCCTACAGATATTAGTGTGTTATGCTTACGCAATCATCAGTGTAAGGAGTGACAATTCCTGCAAGTTAGGAGATTTGAATCCAGCCACGAAGCCACCTTTTGCTTTCATTAGCTAGGCGTGTACCTCCGGGCCACCAAACAATTACCACAAGGGAATTAATAACCGATGAACGCATAATTCTAACGCAGACATTAGACAATCCTGAGTGTTCGAACGAGCGGAAGTCGTGAACGTTGCAGAAACGCTAGTTGACTGTCGCTTAATTTGTATTTACCAGATTGTGGCCATCCTTAAGTAACCATCTAGACGCTTGATAATTATAACTAAATAATTAATATTCCTTTATATATACAGACACAGTGTTTCATGTTTACGCAAACACACATACATATGATACAAAATATAAAGCGCCTAAATAGTATATGATAAGACAAGA
>NC_136510.1:46168832-46346332 GCF_053919585.1 Euprymna scolopes | reverse complement strand
CGGTCAGGTTTCAATCCTGGCTTGAGGCAGTTGCCTGTCTAGCCGCACTGATAAGCTGTGAGACAGCGAAACAGTACTGTATGTGGATGACTATATACATATATATATATATACTAGCAGACGCGCTCGACTTTACCCGGTCGTAAAATACGCTTAAATATTATATTATTATAGTGTCAGTCCTCTATCGATTAATATATATGTTGTACCCAATATATAGTAGTGATTCCAAAAGTAAAAAAAAAAAAATATATGACTCGAGCGCCATCAGCTAAAATTGGAACCGAAACCAAAACTTATGAAGAATTCTTGATAAAAGTATTCATTACATAATTCAAGCAAGCAAGCAAGAGCGCCAGAACGGTCAACATTTTTAAATTTTTTTACTTATTAACACACACACACACACACACACACACACACACACACACACACACACATATATATATATATATATATATATATATATATATATATATATATATATATATATATATAATGTTTAACACACCTGTTCCGGTCAGATCACCGAAGCTAGTATCAGATGGGTGACTATTTGAGTTTTCTAGTTGCTCAGTGCCGATTTAGGAGAGGTGTGGTTGTGATCGCGAAACCCTTGCCACACAATTACACGCGCAGCTACCCTTACAGGGGGTATCCTTTCTCTTTCGAGACTGAACGAAGGCACGTATATATATATATATATATATATATATATATATATATATATATATATATATGTCCACATACAGTACTGTTTCGCTGTATCACAAGTATATATATATATATATATATACATATATATATATATATATATATATATATATATATATATACATGTCCACCCACCTGCACACACGCATCCTCACGTGCATATACTAAGACAAGATTGAAACAAGCAAGCAAGGACTCCGTGTCAGTCCACAGAGTTGTATAATTATTAAGATTTATATTATACTAGCGGGAGGTTGCCCGGCATTGCCCGGGTGTTTAGGGGTGTGTGTAAGGGGAGGAAACTTCTTAAAAAATCGGAAAAACCCAAACAAAAAAAAAAAACAGCCAACGAACGTAAAACTTCTTTTAAAAAATCGGAAAAACAAACCCCCTACCCTCCTAAAAAAAGGACGGCATTGCCCGGGTGTTTGAAGGTTTGTATGTAGGGGGGTGGGACAAAGAATAAGCGAATTAAATTCCCTGTTTAAACTTTTTAAAAAATCTGAAAAAACAAAACAAATAAAACATCGAACGGACGTAAAACTTCTTTAAAACAAAAACACAAAAAAAGGAAGCAAAACAAAAACGCAGCGAAAAGCGAAGAAAAATGGTATAAATAACCTCGTTTCAATATTAAATGTTTAAAAGTCGAGAAAAAATGTATACCTGATAACTGGGATCGAACCTGAAATCTATATATATAAAAGCGAAAATGTGTGTATGTATGTTTGTATGTATGTATGTGTATTTGTGTGTCCGCTAAAAGCTTTCGACAGACATAACAAAAATTCACAAACCTGGTATCATATTAAAGCTCCATCCTTCGCCTGAAAAATAGCGAAAAATTGGCCTAAAACGTTGACTTTTTCACTCTGAAATCGACAATTTTCTACAGGGGGGGGTCAGCAAAAACCGTCGTCTCATGGCAAGATCAGTTCTACGCATGCGCCAAATGACGTCATGACCTGATTTAGTTTAAATAGTTGAAGAACTGACTAAATTTCATGTACGTCGCGTTAGCTCAGTTTGTTCGAGCGTTAATTCATTAACTAGACGTTTTGGGTTCGAATCGTGGTGTGAGATGTTTTTTTTTTTCGATTTTTACATTTAAATATTTAACCAGTGTAATTTTTCACGTAACGTTCGTTTTTCTGGTTGTTTTTTTTTTTTTTTTTTTCACTTTGCTTATTCTTATTTCACTTTGCTTTTTCATTAACACCCCCGACCGACCACACACACCCAAAAACAGGCGGGTAACCACAGATATTTTAAATTTTAATATCGAAACAGGCTTATTTAAGCCATGTTTTACGTGTTTTTTTTTGGGGGGGGGGGGTTAACGTTCGTTTTTTTGTTTTCATTTTTTGTTTTTTTGATTTTTACATTTAATATCGTTCATTTTCCTTACGATAGTTTTTTTGTGTTTTTTTCGATGTTCTGATTACCTTCCCCCCCTCCGCTTAAGTTTGTACGTTCGTTTTTATGTTTTCTTTTTTTACTTCGCTTATTCTTAGGTTTTCATTAACAACCACACACACCTCCAAACACTCTGGAAACGCCGGGTACCCCCTTCGCTACGTTAGTTGTTTTTCGATTTTTTAACCCCCCTCCCCCGTTTGCCTGACTGTTTTTTGTGGGGTTTTTTTCGATTTTTTTTTAGTTTTTACTTCGCTTATTCTTATGTTTTGATTAACCCCCAACCGCCCGAGTACACACACCTCTAAACACCCGGGCAACGCCGGGTACCCCCGCTAGTCTTTAGATAACGACGCTGTCAGTTAACCCATCGCGCTACAGACGCGTGGATGAAAGTAGGTCGGTTTTTATAAGATTTAAAACGAATTCAATGTACAACGTCTTTTGCGCGTAATGACGCATGCGTAAAGCAATCTTGTCATGAAGATACCATTTTTTTCACCCTCTCCTTGTAAAAAAGAGAGTCCTTAAGAATGAAGGAATGAATGTTTTTGCCCAATTTTTCGATTTGTCGTCCAAGAGATGGAGCTTCAAAATGATACCGAACTTGGGAAAATCCGTGGCCCGCGTCGAAAGTTTTTGGCAGACATACAAACACACATATTCACACACATATTTTGCCATTTATATATATATAGAGATTATATCATATTTAAAAAGTTAATGATTGCAGAAATGGGCAATCTGTACATTACAATGTTTGTCACTTTAAACAATTGTTAGATTCGACGCTTCCATATTCATTCGATATAATCCCGTTGGTTTTCCGTGCGTGCATAGGGGAGTGCAACCGCAACGACAGTAACGGCTATTCCATTAATTATAGATTCAGCTGTGTTTAGTTTGTGTGAACACTGTTACGTCTAAGCAACACAAGAATGAGAACATCGACAGTATCGTTAACAATATGTTAAACTGTCAAGCACTTTTTCCATGCCCAATTTCCTGGAGTTACCAGTCCTTGAAAGTTATACGGATCTCCTACTTCCGATAAAAAGTACCAACGCAGAGTACAATTGTAAACTCTAAATTTTCTTTCTTTTAACAACTACAAAAAATTTCTCAGCCAACGATTGTAATAACAAATAACACCCTACCTGAGGACCCGTCTTTCAAACACATCGGCCTAACATTTACAGCAACATGAATTGGAACAAATATATTGAGGATATTGCCAACGCTGCTGCAAAGAAAGTGGATGTCTTCTACCATGCTAAAAAAATTACTTACACCAGAGAGCATCGTACTATTCACCCATGCATGCTACATCTGGGCTGGCATATCTATCGCTAGTCTCTCAGTTTTAGACACGGTCCAAAAAAAGAGTCTCAAATCTAATAGGTCCCGCACTGTTAGCCAAGCTCCAACCTCTGTCCCATCGCCGTAACGTTACATCCCCCCATCCCCGTGCCTGCTTTACAAGTAATTTAATCGAATGTGCTCTGATGAACTCATAGTACTTGTGCTCCTTCTCAATGAACATACCTTCGACTAACCCGAGAAGAAGCAAAATATCATTCCTTCACTGATCCCAAGATGCCGGAAAGCCTTCCACTCTAATAATTCCTTTCCTCGGACTGTTATACTTTGCAATTCCTTCCCTGTTTCTTGCTTCCCTGACTTTATTAACCCGCAGGAGTTTAAATGTAATGTGAAAAGACGTAATGTGAATAGACATTTCGTTGCTCAACTTATAATTCCCTGTTATACACGACTCCATCTTGTAGCCATTTGCATGGCAGTATGTATTGTTTGGGATGAAAAAGGGTAAAAAAAAAAGAAAAATGAAAAAAAAAAAAACAGCAATATACTAACCCATTCTCTTCTTTAAAGAATACGATATAATAGAATGTATTATGTTGGTGAAAATACATGCTGATTAAATCAGTTAGTTTACTGCATATGTATGCTTTTCTATATTATTACGCCAAGTTGTTATTTTTGATGCCGTTCTGTGCTTTTTTTTAAGTCTTGTTATAGTAGTGGAGTGTTAGCTATATAGCTGTCTAAGTACTTATTACTATTATGTTGCAGGTTGGAACTGTTTATCGCCTTGTGTTCTGGGAAAAAGTGTTTTATATTTAAAAAAAAAATAAACGGTAACTCATTATTCCTCACTACTGCGACAAAGTTACATACCGTTGACTAGAGCCTATTATATTTTTTGCACAAAGTGATACGATTAAAAAAAAATACTCCAAAATGGCCCATTATACATGTGTCGCATATGTTGGCCAAAATGATGCAAACACCTTTAAATTTCTATCTTGGCCCAAAATACGTTGGAGCTTCTTTTTAATGCCTTATTTTTTAATTAATTTAAGTGAATTTTGACGAATACAAAATTATATTGCAAGGTGACCTTTGATGTCAATCATTGTTCTGTAGCATAATGTTTTTTTTTTATAAGATTGAAAGTAATAGACGATTATCTGAAATACAAAACTCTTAGGCTAAAAAAAAAAGATTGACCAATGAGCGTTTTAAGCGCGAATCAGTCGTGTCACTTTCTAAGAGAAGGGAACGTCCGGGGATAAATCGATACCAGCAATTGTGCTATAAACTTTGACTAATTAGTCGCAATCATATGACCGGTCACATTTATAATTTCTGAAGTAATTCTGACCTTTAAGCATCTGACCTTCTCATGCTCAACGGAAGTAAATATGACATTTAAAATGTTGTTTATTACATTCATTCTTTTTGGCAAAGTATGATTTATTATGTAATTTTTGTTTTCCATATTTCATTTATTTTCGCATAACATGCTTCATCTAGTCTATTCCACTTAAACGCATTAACACCATTAATCAATGTTTGGCCTTAACTATAGTCTCATGTTCGGATGTCGAATACTTAAATGTTTATAAGATACTACATAGTGATTTCCTAAAATTTCCAGCTATGGAGTCATTTATAAAATTCACAATTTTCTTCTGAAATCAAACCATATTTGACACAAAATAAAATACAATCTATGCCTTGTCCACCAAGTCTCAGTCACGAATGCCCAACAGTCTTTGTTTATCGCCGTCCAATGATAAGCACATCTGTCTATGACATGCCAGATTGTCAATAATTCTGATACACTACTCCCTTGACAGATGTTTATATCCTCCCACGACGGGAAGATGTGACACAAGGGTCGTGAAAGTGAGATTTGAAAAGCGACCATCGTAATAGAAACTCACTTTCGCCTCATCGGCATTCCTTCCTAAGGGTGTCTCAGATTATCAGCAATAAGCTAACCCCTTCACAACAAAGTAAGAAGGTAAAGGTTGGGAGGGTGAATCTTCGATTAGGCTGTGATGTATCTCTTCAGTTCATGAATAATTTGAGGACTGTTTTTATGAAGAGATTATATATTTGAGATATCCTCCGGATAAAAAAATCCTGGGGCTTAATGTCATGTGGGCGTAAAGCTCATTGGGGATTACATATACTACTGATGAGACTATCAACACAGTATTCCCGCTTATCACTAAACATGAAATAAACTGTGAGACATTCATTATTGCAGTTTTGTAGACAAGCCAAATATAGATTGAAGTTAATTTGTGTCAAATATGATTGAATTGGTGAATAAATTGTGAACATTATCAACAATGCCAGGATTGGCATTATTTAAAGCGACAGTTACTTTATACAATTCATTTGTCATGCATTTGAACATGGAAGTTTCTGAATTTTTTAGATGAGGATTTATAATTCGTATTATTTGGATTATTCTGATTACCGTTCTCATCATTATATTCACAACGTTTCAGCCGATATAAGCTCCGACCTGCTTCAGGTTATTTCTTGTCGGACTCGATAATCTTTCTGTCAAACTCGGGTATCTGCACTGAACTTCGAACAGAACCTTTTATTTAAACCACGGGGGTATCTTGTTCCTGTTCTCAGCTATAACAGCTTTAAGTAAAAGTTCTTAGTAATTCGCAATTTTATTTTGAGTATCGCTCACAATGGTCCGCGGCGTAACGGATAAAGTACTGGGTGAATTTAGTTGTAAGTTACACTCTTCTAGAGGTTAAAGGTTGAATTGTCAGCGCAGTTGATACTCAAAATACAGTTGAAAATTACTCGATTATGACTTACGGAACAAGAACATACTACCCCCGTTAATTAAACAAAGGGTTTCGATCGAAATTCTTCGCAGATTCCTCAGTTTGACAAGATACACCTGAAGAAGTTCGTAGTTTACATCGATCGAAACGTTGTGAAAATAGCACCGAGGATGAGAACATTAGTCGAAAGAATCCAACTAAAACGAATTGAATAAGAAAAGATGCACAGTTATTTTTTGACGAGGACGCATGATCTTTTTTAATAAATATAAAATGTTATTTTTTTTTTCTTAAGGTGAATGGAATAAACGTGTAATTTACTGACCCAGGAATATACGTCGATTAAGACTAAGGAAGGGCGAGATGACCATTAAGAAATCCCAACGCGTTTTCGAATTAAAGTCATAAAGAAATAGACAATTCGAAGCTTGGAAGGGATTATGATCAAATTATGGAAATAGAAAAGGTATTTTGGTTTAACAAGATCGGCAAATTGACCGCATTATTTATTTTCAACGATATTATAAGTCACGTGATATGAAGTAATTAATCCGAAGCTGAACTTTTGTTTACGCTATCTAAACAAGATTACGTCATGGGATGTTTTCTGAATTTATATTATTTTATTTAAGGACAATATAAAACTTAATTCTTTTTTATTGGTCTTCCGACAAAAGGAGGGTTGACTTGTAAATTCACAGTTGTCCGTTCGTCTGTCTGCACTTTTCTCAATAATTACGCCTTGAAATTTTTTTGAAATTTTGCACAAACATTAAACATGATATGAGTAAAAAAGTAAAAGAACGGATTTTTCGGGAAAACTCCACTTGGCCCCTAGGGGTGCCTTTCGGATTAAAATGGCTAAAATTGAAACTTTTATGTTTATTAAAAAAAATGAATGCCTTAGATTTTTATAAAACTTTCTGAAAAGGATTTCTATGTAATTTTTTTTTTTTTTTTGTCTATACTTCACGATAACTCTTGGGTGTGCCATAGGGGCACTTTTAGGGCTAATAAAAACACTCTACTTTTTGGACTATTTTACGATATTTGTCCAAAATGTTCTGTATATGTCTATTTATCAGTTTTGCATGTCGCTAAACTCAAATTTAAATACGTTAAAGCCTTGGGGACTTTTGGGGCTAAATGGGGGGGAGGCAAATGATGAACTTAGTTATTTATTTATTTTTTTTTTTGCACAGTGCAGAACTCAAATTTACATATGTTAAGGCCTAAAACTGCACCGTTTGTTCATTTTTACCAGAATTTGACGATCCCTGAGGCCTTTTGGGGCTAAATGGCGGGGGGTGCAAATGCTGAACTTAGTCATTTTTTATGCTTCGTTCACTGCGCTCTCACGGGAGACGATGCATGTTCACTTGTTTTTATTTTCGGGTTACCGTAAAAGCCTACATAATATTTGCATGTGTTTTCGCAAATACACATGTGAGTTGATGGGGCATATACCAAAATTTCTCTCTCTCTCTCTCTCCATATATATATATATATATATATATATATATATATATATATATATATATATATATAATAGTTTCATTGGTAGTTTCAAATAAATAAATATTTATCGTTTCATCATTATTGCCACCAATTCAATACGCTTAGGTATTTTGACTCCATTGAAATGGCCATGTTTAGACCAGGGATGAAAACAAGTCTCCTTGTTTTTCTGGTGAGAAAAAGTGTTGGTGATAAAAACAATTAAACGAATCGTTTGGGCATCGTAAAATAGGCATATTTTTCTGATTCCAACATCAATTACGATACCAATTATTTTTCATTCTCTCATTCCGGATCCGATTCCGTATAATCGTCCCAACACTTGTAGGTATATTTTCTTTCATATTCTCTTGCGACTACTTTGATATGTATTTTTGTCACTTTTGAACCTTTGTGGATTATCTTAATTTTCAATGTTAACGGCTGGCATCCATCCACCTGCTCTCCCTCAATCTCTGTAATAATTCTGGTCAAATGATGCAACTCTGACAATTCCTGTCCACTTATGTATATTTTTTTGTTCTCAAATAATATCCGATTGTTTCACCTTCTTGCTTATGTTCGTAGTCATTATGACATCTCCATTATCTACCACTGCCAAGTATCGATGGTGGGACCGCTGGTTGGTCCTTTCTTTCCCATATTTTTTGTAGATAGTTCTCTTCGAGTCTGAATTTATTTATCTCCTTCCCACGCCAGGAAGATGCAACGCAAGAGTCAGAAAGTGATGTTGAAAATTCAGCATCCCCAAGAAGGAGCACTCCAGACCGCAAAAACAAAAAAATGGCTGAACTTCCCTCGTAGGGACAGGTAAATCAATTAGTAAAAAATAAACCCCTTCTCAAAGAGAGAAGACGAATCCTGGGAGGGAAGACCTCCTAGAATTGCACAGGACTAGCAACATAGTAGGCTCCTTCAGTGTTTGACAGACTATGGATACCCACGTAGGGATCTCTGCTTATCTCTGATTTTGTTTCCAGTCGTCCTGTACATACGCTTCACTTGCCACTGGTGCTTAACGATGTTGACTCAGGAGAGGCGTGGTTGGAGATTGCGCACCTCGTGCCACAAAATTTCCTCGCACAGGCACCCCTTCGTGGGTATTCATAGTCTGTCAAAAGCTGAAGGAGCATGTCTCTTTTTTTAGTAACATACCGTAGTCAACAGGGAAAAGGCAATTTAAGAAATGGCTAAGATTCTGTTTATTTTGCTGCTGAGGGAACAAGCGTTAATAAACTAAGGTTGACAGCGAGACAACATCGTAATGATTGGTAACGATGAGCAGAATCTTACTACTTAAGTGGATGAGTCAATAAGAATTTGTTTACATTAGACTAAAAAACGGCTATGTTGTAATCTGCTGGGAAGCAGCCCCGCCGTATTTTGCTCCATAGATGTGTAGTGCTTATTGAAACTTTGTTTATATTTAGTCACACGATGGCGATAGGGGAATTATAGACAATGGTTATAAGTAGACGAGTTTATGTGAAATTTTTACATGAGAGATCATAGACTAGAGCTCAGCCAAGCACCTGCTATGAAACTAATCATGAAGTACAAAAAGACTACGAAACATTTCTTTTGATAGAGACTAGAAAAGAGAAGAGGACCAGATTTCGAAAGTAAAAACAGTAAACATGTACAGGCTGTCCAAAAAGTCACTGAAGGGTTGAAAATCTTTGTCATTTTACAATTAATGATTATTATTTTCTCTACTTCAGATATTTTACAAATAATATTTAGGTAATAAATTATGGATAAGCATAGCCTTGAACAACGTACGCAAGTTGTCAAATTGTTTTACCAAAATCAGACAATGCTTTGACGACAACATTATCTCTTGCTATGGCAATGTCAAATGGTCACCACGTTCCCAAAACTTGACTAGCGCCAACTTTTTCTTTTGGGGATATCCTCAAGAAAGTGTCTATGTTAACAAACTCCAAACTCTGCAAGAATTGAAGGATACTATTGGAAACGAAATAAGAGAGCTAAATCGCAATCCAGAGATTCTGCAATCTGTCATGAATAATGTTTTGGAAAGAGCACAAATATGCGAAGCTGAAAATGGGCAATATTTAAAAACATTTTTCATAAATAAAGTTTGTTTGAATTTTGCATTTTAAAAAAGATGTTCCAATGTATTAGTCAGATTGTTTTAAAATTACAGAAAAATATAATCGAAAATAAAGAATATATTTATGTTCAAAATCCTTCAATAACTTTTTGGACATCCCGTATAGGGAAAACTGAAGCTGGCGCTATCTCATGTTTATAGTGTTTATGTTTTGCGGGGTGTAGTCGATAAGATTCCTGGAATTTTCTGTTCCTTTGGGTCCGTGAATTATTTCTATATTTTGAGTTCGATTTCTATTTGATCTTACTTGTGACTAGTTAGCATGTGCTTGTTTCCGTATCTGATATATTTTTCTTCAGATTACGGCTGTTTTTACCATTGGCGCGCGTTATGATCTTAATCTTCCCTTTGATTTCAATTTCTTCCAGTCTTTAGGGTTTTTTTCAGATTCTCGGGACTACTCCCAGTACTCCTAAACTTATTGGTACTGTAGTGATTTCCTTTATGTCCTATATGCCTTTCAATTACCTGGAAAATATGATCCATTTTCCTCTTTGATCAGTAACATTGGTGGATGGCGAAATGTCAAATTTGTCATTTTTTTCTTCTTCTTTTTGACCTTTAAGTACGCTGCTGCTGCTGCTGTTGCTGCTGTTGTTGTTGTCGTCGTCGTCGAAAGCGGTGGCGACAGCAACTAACTAGGGGTTCTCACACGAGTCATTATCAAGTATTACTCACTAACATGAGGTAAAGGTGGCCAAGTGGTTAACGACAAGAACTGACAACCTGAGTTCGAATCCAGTTAGTTCCACAAAAGTCACTTTCACTTAGGATTTTGACAACCTTCACGTGATCCCCTCGTAAGTACTCGATGTCTTTCCAGAAAGAATTTTAACTCGAAACATATCGAGGAAACCAATGCCAATACTAGAATAGATAATTGCTCACTGGCAACATCAGTTAAATTAGGGTGCAAACAAGTATTTCCAGATTTTAAGTAGTCTCCGCTTCTTTATAAAAGAAAATAAATACAAGAGGAGTGATGCTTACGTTGGGCGAGTCCACCTGTCGGGGGATAAAGGAACCAACATGAGCAAAGCATGGCAATGGTATTCACCTCAAAGGGGTAGGAGGGTGGAAGGAGGTAATTAAAACCTAAAAACACGAGTTATTTTTTCTAGGGAGTCGAATTTTAGTTATCATGGCGACTAGACCAGGCGTTTGACTTGCTCTGGAAAATATTTTTCGTACTGTTGTAACTAGACTCGGTTGGGGGGGGGTCACTAAAAGGGTGCTTCTTTCTTGCAACCCTGACGTTTGCCTGCTCGCCTTAGAGAGTTGCCCTTCGGCCCACTCTTTTTTCGACAATATCTATAGTAAATCAATTTGCCTTCTCGCCGTGGCTGTTTATCATTGATTTTTAGCTGGTTATTTTCATTGGCTTAAAGTGCACGGGATGACAGAATTCGATTTTAGAAGAAAAAAAAAATCTGAAATGTGTCAAACTGGAATATTTTTACTAACTCAACACCAGTTTATCATTAGTTTGTATTTATTGTTGAGAAGGCAACTACATATTTTTCAAAATTGTGCATTTATTTATAATAATAAGATTGTAAATATAAATTTTTGTCACTGAAAATCTGTGTTGTTTTTTTTCATAAAATGGGATATATATCATATCTTGTGTTTTGTTTGTCTTAGGAAATGACAATAAACTTCATAGGAGTCCAGTGTTCTTCGAACCTTTTCAGTGGATGTTTGAATGGTGCTCTCTCTATTCGCTCTTTCCATCGTACCTGACATTTCACAACCATATTTGTGACATCATGCTTTTAAATTTTATTAATAAAAATAATAATGATGATAATTAGTCGTAGTAATATTAGCAATAGTTGTAGAAGAATCGGAGATTTGTGAAACTCTTTCTATTGCTTTCCCCCCGTAGCTATAACTTTGTTTTTGGGGTTTTTTTTTGTTTTTCTTTTTTTGTTGTTTTTTTGTTTTTGTTTTTTTGTTACAAGACTAATATCAATAGGTATCTCTTGCCTTTACGATAAAAATTAAAAAAATATTTTTAGCTACTTGTCTGGAGTGATTTCCACAAAAAAGCAGCAGTAGTAGTAGTAGTTGTAGTAGTATCAGCGATTCAATAGGAGCTTCCGTAATCGTTTGTCGACAAGAACAATTGGCGTTCTCTGTAGCTTGAGTCTCCCCAGATTTCCAACAACCTCTGTTTCCTTTCGATGACCGTTACAAATCAGTTTGCTTCTTCGTAAGAACTGGGCTCTTACAGCTGCTTTGTTATTTGAATTGACTTCCGCACTTGAAGATTTTTACATTCAGTTTTCTCAATGTAACTGGAACGTTATGAACACACCCTTTCAGGTATGAATAAAAAAAAAACAGCTTGAAGGTTTTCAAACGATGAAGGTTAGCAAATGCTTTCGGCACTGGATGACTGACAAACGGTTGACATGCTGTAACGTATACAAGTTTCTGTGCCTAACAAACAACATTGGCTTTTAGATGGACATTTTTTAAATCTGCACAAATGGCAATAAAGAAAAATATTTTTGCCAACACAACGGGGAAATTTATTAAGCTTGTAATTTACGTTTTGAAATATTTTACTTCTTCCTTTTTTTTTTTTTCGCCAATTCACAAAATCCTAATGCCGTCATTTGTATTCGGTTTGAAGTCGAACATCGTTAAACTATTGTTACGAACCGTTAGAAAGAAACAATCATTTTTTTTCCAATTGTCAGAACAAATTTATGCAAAGAATGGTCATAAATACTACTGAGATGTCAGCAGCCATTTTTATATCTATTTTCTTTTTTGCTTTTAATTTGTGTTCATTTTAAAGAGCCTTTTGAGATGCGACATTGAATCTCAATAAGAGACATTGTCCGTCAAACAGATTGTCAAACTAAAATGTGAAATTTGCCTATTATAGTTTTTGATGAAAATTTGTTTCAATCCCAGGGACGCATGCTGAATTTTTATGTAACTTTACAGTATATATATATATATATATATATATATATATATATATATATATATATATATATATATATATATATTTATATATATATATATATATATATAAAAGGACTATCCACTTATCTTGTTCTTCCTTTTTTAAAATTAAATATGTTTTTAACTCTTTTTCAAGATGTCTTTTAACATGTTTTATTAATCATTTGTTCATATATATATATATATATATATATATATATATATATATATATATATATATATATATATATATACTCGGGTTTTTTTTATATTCAAAAGTAATGGACTAATGAATTCAACGAGGTTGTTAGATAGTGCTCAATAAAAAGAGCTGATAATACTTGTTTATTGTTATATAAACATGCTCACATCCCGCTGCTACAAATAGCCACTTGTTTCAATCAAACAACAGATATCATCAGGCAGCGACTTGACTATTCAAAAGTTCAATGAATAACCTTATTCATTGAACTTTTGAATAGTCAAGTCGCTGCCTGATGATATCTGTTGTTTGATTGAAACAAGTGGCTATTTGTAGCAGCGGGATGTGAGCATGTTTATATAACAATAAACAAGTATATATATATATATATATATATATATATATAATCTTCAGAAAAATGAAATATATCTACTGATATGCAAATTCAGTGATTTTCGGTCTTACAAAATATTATTAGATGTAATATTTTATATAAGACAATCCTAACCAGAAATATTGCTCAATCTACAAGATAGAGCAAATGAATCAAATTTTATTATTTAAATTTTATGATGTGAAAAAGTTAATCTTCAAGTATGCAATTATTATTGTTTGCAAACAAAGAATACAATCGAAAAAAATCTATTTCCTTAACATGTGAGTTTTCGATGCTTATTCATATCCGTAGAGGAAGAATATTAGCAAATGTTTTTATTGGTTAGCATCTAATTTTCTAAAAGCAATGAACATAGGCAATTGAAGTTTTTTTTAAACATTTTAGATACATAAAATAACGGAATGGGATACTGAGGCAGAAAAAGGAGATTGTACTTTATATCCAAAATGAATGTTAAAGAGATCTATCGCGACTTGTAGTCATTCCAAGGTATTTGTTCGCAATTACATGCAAATATATTTCCTTCGTTTCACCGCTGGTTATATAAGATATCCGGCAAATATTTTGTTTATGTAAGATTCAAAAATTAAATCCAAGTGGTAAATCTAAGCGGTGAATATATAATTTGATTAAATTTATATATATATGGAAAATATTTGTAATCCGTTTTCGGCCATAAATTTGGCTGTTAAGGGATCAAAGTTCAAGTTTAAGAACTCTACCAAACTCCTCCGCCAATTTTAGGTACAAACACTTGAAATTTTAGATATAGGTTCCGTGGACATGGATCTAACTTAATAACTTGATTTTAGCCCAAAACAATAAATGTTAAGGGGTCATAAAAGGAGTATAAGTTTAAAAATACATCAAGTTTTTTTTATTTTTTTATTTTTTTGCTCAATATACACTTCCAAGCACCCGGGCAACGTCGGGCTGAAATACTAGTGTATATATATATATATATATATATATATATATATATATATATATATATATATATATATATATATATATATATATATGGTGATTGTCACTTCTTGACAGAAGAAGACCATCTTTCCCTTGCTTTATTGTTGATTATTCATTCATTTTCATGTACTTTTGAAATATTGTTATTTTTTTATTTTTATTATATATATATATATATATATATATATATATATTTATACACACATACATATATATACATATGGAGATGTGATCAAGATGCATCAATTTCTATCTACTGTGGGAACGAAGGTGGCTCTTAACACCAGCCCTTCTCTTACACAGTCTGTTGCAAAGGTAACCCTTAAGCTGAGATTGAGAGATGCCAACTGATGCTGCTCTACTGTGGACGTTCATATGACGCTTCAGGCCTCCACTCGATTTACAGACCACAGAACATCTGTGTCCCGCAGTGTTTTCTCCATCCAAGAAAGATTGATCTCTATGTGATCGCTTGTGGCTAGTCAGGCCAGCTCCGGATAAAGTCATTTTACCGCATAAATCACAGATGTGGTTCTGCGCGAAAGCCTCTGACAGAGCTGATAGATCTGACAGATTTTTCTTTCGGATATTACGCTTCATTGTTGCATGCTCATATGTTTTCTTCTCAAAGCTATCACAGCCACGATAGACCAAGGAGCGCCACTTTTTACGATCATTGGAAGCACTTTCCCAACTGAACACGTCAATTCCAAGAGCTTTAAGGTTATCTTTGATGTTATCCTTAAAGCATTTCCTAGGTTTATGTTGTGGACGCTTTCCTTGTGTAATTTCACCATTTGGCAATCGCTCGTCGTCCATCCTTGTCAGATGTCCAGCCCACCTCATCTGGTTGCGTATAATCAACTTCTCGATACAAGGTACGTCAGCTCGCATGAGAACATCCATATCAGGTATAAAAGTGCTCCACCCGATTCCCAGAATGTGTCTCAGGAATTTCTGGTGCACTCTCTCCATGACTTTTATGTGTCTACCATAAGTTGTCCAGGCCTCAGAAGCGTAAAGCAAGGATGGTAAAATACAAGATTGATAGACACTGATCTTTGTATGAAGAGTTATACCCCTGTCAGATCACACTCGTTTTTCTAAGCCACCAAAAGCCTTAGTGGCACGCTATATCCTATAGTTGACCTCAGAATCCAGGGTTCCGTCTCTGGCAAGAGTACTACCTAAATACACAAATGTGTCAACCACGGCAAGTCTCTGGTTGTTGACAAAAATATTTGGTTCCACATAAAAACCACCGGATGGAGGTGTGAACATGACCATAGTCTTCTTAGGAATAATAGTAAGCTCAAACGACGCAACGTCCTCCGAAAACAGATCCATGATACCCTGCATATCCCTCTCACTATGGGCTACGAGATCGGCGTCATCCGCATAAAGCAATTCACAAACCAGGTGCTGAAAGGTCCTTGTAGAAGCATGAAAACGACAAAGATCAAAGCCCTTACCTGTAGTTCTGAAACGCAAACAATCCCCCAGAAAACATTCCCTAAAGGCATAGGAAAGACTAGTTACAAAATAATTAGAAAAAGTGTAGGGATAACACCCTGCTTCACACCATTGTCAACTGAGATGGTTCTGATAGGCATCCATTGAAGTTCAGACGAGCCTTCATATTAGTGTGGAGCTCCCTGAGTAATCGTAGAAATTGAGGTGGGCATCCCAACTTACCAGAATTATCCATAGGGCATTTCTGTTCACCGTGTCGAAAGCCTTGGTCAAATCAACAACAACCTGATAAAGCGGAACACGGTGTTCAGTACAATTTTCCTGCAACTGCCGAGCAGAGAAGATGTCCATGGTTCCTCTGCTTGGATGAAAGCCACTTTGGCTTTCTGGAATGAGGGATGGACAAATATACTTTAACAATCTATTGAGTAGAACTCTGGAAAATACTTTGCCAACTGCTTCCAATAAACTTATCCCACGATAACTTCAACAGCCGGTCCTGGACCCCTTTCCCTTGTACAATGATATAAGAATTGCATCAACCCAATCTTGATAAACGGGAACACACTTCCAGACATCAGTGATAAGATGAATAATTTCATGAACAAGCTTATCACCCCCATGTAAGAGGACTTCCACAGGAATACCATCAAACTCTGGAGCCCTCCCAACGTTCACTTCCTTGATTGCATCTTTAATTTAATTCTCAAATGGGAACTCAAACATTTAATACATAAGCTTCTGTTGTGATAAAAATTCATTGATTTAATAAGAACAAATTTATAATACCAACTGTAGGTTCTCTACGTTGCAAGTAGACTACAATGTATTCTGAGAAAAAAAGTCACTGCTGGTAGGCATGCAATGCTTCCTCCCGTGCACCGACTAAGGCAGGCAATTCGTTCGTTGGATTGAACACCGTCGATTTCGAACTGTGAAACATTCGTTAATCCTCATAAATGCCGGGAAACTTCGAGTAACACTTCAATATATATATATATATATATATATATATATATATATATATATATATATATATATAAATTCGTATTCTTGTCTGTTTGTTTGTGTTTTGTTTGTTCACAATTTGATTAATATATAAAAAACGTTCTTTTACTTTAATCTTTCATTTATTTCTATATATAGTATGATTCTTGCAAAATATATAATTAAGAGATCACTTTATTTGCATATTACATTAAGAAAATCGATTTTACTAAATAGCGGTATGTTATTTAATGTTTTTAGGGAGAGGATTGTTTTAAGTGTTCTATTAAAAATTGTTATTTAATCTACTTTAAACAACAGTTGTATTGATAATATATTTAATTGAATTTATTTGGAATTATTATTTCAAACATCAACCATTTTAAAAACTGTTTTAGAGTTATTTGCCCATAGAAACTTCTAAACATAAACAAACAAACTCTTACCAAATAAAATAATTTTGTAATCTCAATAAGTTTCTAGCTGGAAAAATAATCTCGTGTTGATAGAAAAATGTTTGGCTTTTATTTCTTTTTTTATATTAAAAAAAAACACGAAAAAAAACTGAAAAGATGTTATTTGTTTGTTTTTATTATTCTTTAAACAACTATACACAAATCGGTAAATTTTTACGATGAGACCCAGCGTCGTTTAACACTTAAAAAATGAAGATCTACTGCCGCTCCCTCTGAATTCCACAATTTACACTTTTTTCTTTGTTCACGTTAATCTCATCAATTACAAACTTAACTTTCTAATTAAAAAAGGTAATTCTGAAGGTATGGTCCAGCGTCGTTTAACCCCTAAAAAATGGAGATCTACGTTTTTTGCCTAATACATTTAAACAGCCTTTATAAATAATATGAAAGAAAAGATTTTGAAAAAAAAATTACATTTTAGAGTAGGGATTACTTTTCTATATAAATTTAACGTAAAATGAGCACTCACATTTTAGCCACCAAGCGTTGAACGAGGCATGCCACCTCTAGCATTTTTTTCAAGTTTGGCGATTGAGAGGGGTGGACAAAACATGACAAATACAATTTGGGGACGGGAATTACATTTGAAACATAAAATAACGATAAATTTAATTAACTTTTATGACACCATTCTGTAATTTCACCTAACAATTTCATAAGCTTCAACCCGACCCCCAAAATATGAAAATTCAATTTTTTTGTGGGTGGAGGAGTTACATTAAAAACATAAAATGACGAAAATGTTCATGTAATTGTTTTTAGAATTAATTTTTGGTGGATCTTTATTTTTCTTAGGAGTTAAACGACGCTGGGTCAAATTACTACATAATCTTTGACTGCTTCGAATTCAAACTTACGTTTTGAATTCGAAGCACACACTTTTAAAAACAAAAAGCCCCCGTCCCCTAAAAAAAGCAAATCTAAAAAGCGCCCCCTCCTCCTAAATAAAGCAAGTCGAAAATTTCCTTTGTTTACAAAAAAAAGCCAGTGAAAACGTGCCCTTACAAAAAATTTTAAAAAACAAACGCACGCATTAATGTTTATAAACGTTATATTTTAGGCTCACAAAATCGTGAGTTTTCTTAGGACCGTGAGCAAAACAGTTCCCAAGTTACATTTTTTCCTTCAATAGCGTTCCGGGTTCGAGCCTGCCTACTTGGCTATTTTTTTTTTTTTTTTTTTTTGCGATCGCACGGGCATTCGATGCTATTTTTTTTAAAGTCATAATGATTTATTTTTAATTATTTATTTTTTAGGGGAGTTTCCTTTTTAGTGCTCAATATCCGGGAAATAGTTTCTTCTCTTTGTATCCCTTCCGCCGAAATATCTAGTGGAGAGGATATCGGGTGCTTCTTTTTGGGGGCGATTACATTTACATGTTTTTATCCGTTCTTTTATTTTTGAAATTGTTGTAGGGGGTACTCACGTTGCCCATAATGAAAATGATTAGTATAGCAGGTGTGTTCCAAACGGAACTTAATGTCAACACAGACAACGTCGGGTACTCATGCTAGTATATATATATATATATATATATATATATATATATATATATATATATATATATATATATGTATGTATGTATATATAACATATAATATAGTATAAACACATATATGCATTAGCACTGAACCCCAACGTTACCAGGATTGAATGAAGATAATCGAATATTCTACACTTGAAATAGATTGAAATAGCCCATTTTTAATCAAAACGATTGATTGCCGACTCTAGTCTGAGACTTATTGTGGTGCACCTGGAGGAAGCTGCGAAAGCCGTTCCGCATTGACTAAGTCATTTTGATCTATATTGCTCTGTAGAGGACCTACTGTTATGTTATTAAATTATCTTTATATAATCGCTTGAATGAAATTTAAAAGCAAAAGTCAATTAGCACGTGATGCTCTAAACGGAAACACGCATTTCGACCCTTTCACTGTCTTATAAAAATACTCACTGTTGATTTTATACCTTGAGTCCTTCTGCCTGTGCGGTGATAAAACTTCTCAAATGCTCTTGCGATATTAGGCTGTGTAAAGATGTTATTTTTTATCCAAAATCGAATTATTTTTTCAATAATCGATTTTCGATGCTTCTCGGTGGAATACTGATATAAAACTTATCTAAGAACAGTTTCAATTTATGCCAGTACCAGCAAATTCATAACGTTGCTATAATAATTATTTGCTCTTTCCTCTGATGAAAAGAGCGCATTCTTTGAAACTCCACGAATTAAGGAAATCTTAATATTTCTTTGTGAATGTCTTGTCGAACTATAAATGTTTGTAAATTATAATTTTAATGGTGTTCTATATATATATATATATATATATATATATATATATATATATATATATATATATACATATATATATACATATATATATGTATATATATACGTGTGTGCGTGTGTGTGTGTGTGTAAAGTAAAAATCTTGTCACACACTTTAGAAGACATTATTTTGAATAAAATTTCAATGAGAAATTTGAAAACTTTAAAAGTGTCAAAAATAATAACATCATTTTATTTATTTTATTGTTGTTATAAGTCCGATATATTTCGCTATATATATAGTTTCATCAGGGTAGGAAGTCCGGTACGTAGGTTTTTTTTTTCCAGAGAAAAAAAAATACGTACCGGACTTCCTACCTATATATAGGAAAATATATCGGACTTACAACAACAATAAAAGTAAACAAAATGATTTTATCATTATTTCTGACACTTTCAAGTTTTCAAAATCCCTATTTAAATTATATATATATATATATGTGTGTGTGTGTGTGTGTGTGTGTGTGTGTGTGTGTGTGTGTATGTATGTATGTAATCTTGAAAGTTTCTTTAAAACATTTAAAACTATATTAAAAATATCCCTTTTAAGAAAATTATTTTATCAGTAAGTCAATTAATTTCCTGTATCGCTGAATCATTTTACTTTCATGAACAAACAATAATACCAATGTTCTTAAAGGTATCATCAGTTATTTACTGTGAAACACTCTTTCGGGGATTTTAAAAGAAGACAGTATATTAAATCATCATTCACCAGTAGTGTTGATCACACATCATCTCCCTTAAAACACATGGACAAAAATATTTTTGATAGCGGATCTAGTTTTTTTTTTTTTTTTTTTTTTTTTTTTCAGACAAATAAGACTAACCAATTCAGTCCATTTAAAGAGTATTTCTTACATGTGTCGTCCGTCCCTTTCTCCACAAGTTAATGCGCCTATTATTTATACTGTTTTCATATAATGTTTGCTTGAATCCATTCTACTTCTTATCACCACTCCTTTGTTATTGGTATTTTTTTATACATACTTTTGTATTCTTATTTACTCATACGATCTCTATATTTTTTAGTTATTAAAAATATATAAGAAATACATAAAAATAGGTATAAAATCAAAAATAATATAAATATATAAATTATAATATATGTTCTCCTTCTTTCTTTTTTTTTTCTTAGAAGATTGTAACGTTGAGTGTGGGGTCGCCAAACCAGCTGCCAACATTGCCCAGCTTTTTATTTAAACCAACCGAGAGCTCTTTTTAGTATCCTCGTTGTTCCCTTAAGTGCAATTGTTCGGATCTCTTATGCACTTGTTTCACCAGGAATATAAGTTAGGTAGGACTTCAGGTTCTTCTTCATAAGCCCTGTGGTACCTATATTAACTGGTATGATTGATATCACTCTAAGATTCCAGTTTCTTTTCATATCATACATGAGACCTTGATATTTGGTCTGCTTCTCCCTTTCAGCCCTGTGCAGACCTCCATCATTAGGGACACTCACTTCAACCAAGGTTGCAACTATCTCTGACTTATTCCATGTAACTATGTCAGGTTTGACAGCAGCATTTTCAAGGTAGGTGGCTATAGGGATTACATGGTTGTAATATACGGTATATAAGTCATTTCCACGTAGATATCTAGTGATCTGACCTATTTTAAACCTGTGTGTAGTTAAATTTGTTTTTTACTACCTAGCTCTACTTATGTATTGAGCACTGTTGAAGTAAAAACTTAAAGTTTACGCATGAAATAATACTTTAGTATATTAATTTATGTGATTAATTGAAGTCGTCATATATATATATATATATATATATATATATATATATATATATAGAGAGAGAGAGAGAGAGAGAGAGAGAGAGAGAGAGAGAGAGAGAGAGAAAGAGAGAGGGGGAGATAGAAATTAAAATATATAGAGAGAGATGAAAAGTTAACCTGAGGGGGTAACTAAATATTAATTATATCTAATAAATTAAAACCGATGTGATGAATGATTTAACCGTGCAATGAGATGACACGATACAGACCTAACAAACTGAACGAGGATTAATATTCAATATCGACTTCGATTTAAAATCGATTTCAACAGCACAACACATCTCGACTAACACTGAACAAACAAAAGAATTATTATTTCAACTCAAGGTTTCGAACGGAAATCATTTGACCTCTAAACTGACAATTAATTGTTGTATAATAATGATATCAATAAATTCCATAGAAGAGCGTAATCGACCCTTTTACAAATCTCGAGTGAATATTTATTTCGAATATTGATAACATCAAATACTTCTTGGTTGCATTTCAAATATGATTAACTACGTTTAATTAAAACACATTTAATTAACAATTAACGATATTTCCCAGTACAACACCGAGATCCCTTCAGGCAAAAATATATGAACTAATAAATTAAACGTTATATAGATAGATGGTTGGATATAGCGCGAGTCGCTGGGAAATATATGACGATGTTTAAGATTCTGGGGACGGGTGGGGGCAAGTAAAATATTATTGTTGAGTAAGAATTAGTCAACGTTTGTGTAGTGTTGCTTAATATTGCATGAATAATATATATATATATATATATATATATATATATATATATATATATATATATATGGGGGTGCGTGCGTGTCTGTGTGTTTGTATGTGTATATACGAAGTGCCTTCAACAGGATCCAGTCTCTCCACCAGCTTTATGATAACTAAAATTTGACTTTAAATTCATGAACCAACTCTATGTCATATTTAAAAACATTTCTGCTTTTCACAGAAATATATATATATATATATACATATATATATATATATATATATATATATATATATATATATATATATATATCATCCCAATAAGCTCGTATCTATCAATTTTTCCAACCTAAATACTTTCATAAAAATTGTGAGATGAAATACTTTCGTGTTGGCACTTTTATTGATAGTACACATATAAAACTCTAGTTCCCTTCGAGGTTATCTCCTCCGGTTGAAATGCATTGTACCGTGCCAACAACTTCTGAAAGGCTACATGGAAATCCTCTTGTGTTAACGTCTCAATGGCCCTCGTCACAGCCTTTTTCATCTCTTGAATAGTTTCATAATGACAGCCTCTAAGGTTTTCCTTGGGCTTAGTAAATAACAAAAAATCACAGAATGCAAAGTCTGAACTATACAGAAAGTTAGAAACTATTTTAATGCCAATCTTAGTCAAATAGTCTGTGATAAGGATAGAGTTGTTTACGGGTGCATTGAGATTTAGCATAAGGGGTATTGAGATGTGGAAAAATCTGTTTAATCGGTTTTCGGCCAGAAATTCGGCTGTTAAAGGGTCAAAGTTCAACGATTTGACTTTTGAGAACTCTACCAAACTCCTCCGCTAATTTTGGGTCTAAACCCTTAAAATTTTAGACATAGGTTACTTGGACATGGATCTAACTTTATAATAAGATTTGAGCCCAAAATAATAAATGTTAAGGGGTCAGAATTAATGCCGAAGTTTTTAAAAAATTGGCCAAATTACTCAGCTAATTTCTGGTCTAAACATTTAAAATTTTACATAAAAATTTGGCTTCCGAGGGGTCAAAGTTCAAGAGATTTAAACTTTTTGGTCTCTAGCAAACTATTAAGCTAGTTTTGGGTCTAAACATTTGAATTTTACAATTTCTACATATTGTAAAGAGTATTCAGACAGCCAGCAAGCTTTCTAATAAGTTTTTGGACGATAATTTGTCTGCTAAGAGGTCAAAGTTTACAAAGTTGACTATTGCAGTCTCTACCAAACTCCTCCGCCAATTTTGGGCCTAAACACTTGCAATTTTAGATGTAGGTTACTGTGATATGGGTCAAACATTCTAATTTAATTTGAGCCCAAAACAATAAATGTTAAGGTGTCACAAGTGGGGTCAAAGTTTTAAAAAATTACACAACTGCGGTCTCTTTTCTCTATAGTAGTTAAGGAAGCCTATTATATAGAAAGGCATTACCGTAGCTATTCACACTTTTTTTTACATATGCACATAAAGTTACGAACAATACATAGGGATCGAGCAAAGGAGCTACTAGTATATATACAGGGTGATCGCTAAAAAAGCGGAAAATTTTAAAATCAGCTTACATCATGTATAAAATGCGTGATTGCTATTTTTTGTATTGGTTCTTTTCTTGTTTTTCTATGTTAAAATGCTGCAGTGAACTACACAGACGACATTTTAAGTATCTATGAGTATAATATAACATTTGTCTTTGAAAAACTTTTTAAAATATATTCTTTGTAAAAATATATCGTTGTTTGACAAATTTCCCGCTTTTCTAGCGATCACCCTGTATATAGCGGTAACAATATCTCAATCTCTTTGTTTTTGATATGCAACTGTCTCTCCCTCCATCTCCTTCTCCCTTCTCTCTCTCTCTCTCTCTCTCTCTCTCTCTCTCTCTCTCTCTCTCTTCCTAGTGACTTAATCATTCATTCACTGCCGTCTTTGAATATATGGTTAAATGGCAGTTTTAGTCATTTAGAACTGCTTTAAAGCTTCACCGCTCACTCATTTTCCGATCAAATTTCAAACAATTATTACAGTTTATAGATTCCTTTCTCAGCTATATCGTGAAAAAAAAATTTTAATTTTCGATCGAATAAAACGAAATGTATGATGAATTTACTGGTGTTCAATATCGTAAAATAATGTAAGGAGGTGAGCAACGGTCTTATGACTGATTTCCATAGCAACCACGTCGCTTCAGGGACTATTGTTGCTATTAATTCACTAATGAAAGCATGAAAGGGCAATAATTGTAGGGATTTTATTGAAAGCAGACGAGTGCCGTACATTTTTATTACATATGTGTTAATGAGGACAAAAAATAAGACTGAAATTAAACAAAGAACAAGTGAATTAATTAGAAGTCTGGAAGAATCATAGATTACAATAGGAAAATGCGAGCAGTAAAGGACTAGTTGTTTAAACTGGAAAAGAAAAGGACAAGATATTCTAGTAAAAAATATAATAAACGTATAACTTAAAATATTGCAGCATTAAGAATTGATTATATAATGTTATAAATTGGATAAAAAAAATCTTAATGCTGCAATATTTTAAGTTTTAAATTTATTATATTTTTTTATTAGAATATCTTGTCCTTTTCTTTTCCAGTTTTAACAACTAATCTTTACTTTTCCATGTTCTAGCTTAACCATATTACTTTTCATGCTCGCATTTTTCTATTGTAATTATATATGAATCAGTATATTAAATTTCTTTTAAATCCCTATTCATTATTTTGTTGGTATCTGTTGCTGACATTCGTTTTTACTTTAAAAATCAGATAGGAACAGGTGAAGATTTTCAACCTCATAGCATGAAATTTGTGGCATGGACCCGGCAAGATTCGATCACGCCGCGACTAAAAATCAATCTGCCTTCGCCACTGTTACACGCTCCCGTACTTAAATGAAATTTGACTTTCTTTCGGCGCCGTTTTCTTTCCTGTGAAGTTATATCTAGAGATTGAAGAGGGGCGAGCCCAGCTTTGACGAGCGTTGACTTGCCTCGCTTGACGTGTCGAAACCGTGCAAAATGGCACTATTGTTGGTGGAAACTGTCTCTGATCGAAGAAGGGAAAATCGATACTTCAGCCAAGGCTCCCACTGAAAGAACGTAATAACATTAATTCTAAATCAATGAAAAAATAATGAGTTTTTTTTGTTTTTGTTTTTTGTTTTTTTCGTTTTTTCGTCTTTTTGGGGAGGGGATAAAATCGTTGCGCAAAAATGAACATGGTGAAAACAAAATCAAAACAGAAAGATAGACAAAACGAGAGAGAGAGAGAAAGAGAGAGAGAGAGAGAAAAAAAAAGAGAGAGAAAGAAAAGAGAGAGAAAAAAAGATGGACGTCGTTTCGGATAAGAAAATAGTGCGTAAGCGGAAGTGAGTTCCCTTGAGATTAGCTGACATGCGCAGTAGACGCTTATCGCCTTTTTCGTTTTCCGCTGTCTCCATTTATTTATTTTTCGGTTTTGAAATTGTGTTTTTTCTTTCTTTGTCCTTTTTGTTCGTAACAAAGTTGTTGTTAAATTGTTGTATTTATTTTTTCATTTTGTCTGTTCTTGTTTTCGTTTTTTGACATTCGTTGTTATTCCGTGTCTTCTCAGCATCAAGTAATTTACACGCATCTACGGCTCAGTTGAAATGTCAAACTAGTAAGTGATGAGATATTGATGCCACGAATCACCTCGAAGCGTACGTGGCTATTTTAGAATTTCACCAAAAACGGGCCATTCTTTTATAAGAGTTGCAACACGGAATATTCTATGTAGTTTAGTTGGCATATATATTTTATAACTTACTACCTAGCTCTACCTCTGTATTGAGCACTGTTGAAGTAAATACTGAAAATTTACCCATAAAATTATATCTTCGTATAATAATGTGTGTATATATATATATATATATATATATATATATATATATATATATATATATATATCATAATTTAGTAATTTAAATTTTATGATGTGAAACGGTTAAATTTCAAATCTAGAATTATTTTATTATATGCAAGGCAAAGAATACATTTCAATAAGTATATTTCCTTAACCTATAGGTTTTCGATGTTTACCCATCTCCTCAGAGGAAAAAATATTAACAAATATTAAAAATGGTTTATACCTAATTTGCAATAAACGTAGAAAATCATAATCAAAAGTTTTTAAAGTTTTTAAAACATAGAATAAGAGAAATCAAATATTGGTTCAGAATGAAAAGGATATTAAACTTCATATCCAAATTGTATGGAAAATGCTGAAATGAGAGTTTTTGGTAGCAGGGAGGTAAAAGGATCCAATGTATAACGTAATTCTTTCAAGGCACAAGGTAACAATCCGAAGTAGGCATGATTCCTTGGTTTCTCCTTTCGTTAGGTAAGATAATCGGTAGATATCCGGTAGAAATTGTATTATATATATATATATATATGTGTGTGTGTGTGTGTGTGTGTGTGTGTGTGTATACTCTAAAAAATGACCCCAAAATTGAGTTTACAAAAATAGTTAAATATACTAATAAAAAAGTCATATGTTTTTGCTCTCTTTCACTATTTTGCTATCGAACGCGCGCTATCTCGCCTATCACATAATATTACATAATAACAGTCGTGTTAATAGAAAGAGTTAGGAGTCGAGGGTTCGGAGGGATGCATTGCGCGGCGGATTCTGTCTGTAGGAGCAGAGTAAATGATTTTGACAACGAAGATCATTTTTAAATGTCAGCCTAGCTTTTTCGCTAAGGGAATGGCTTTCTTTTCCCACCTTCTGGTCTTGTTTCACATCTTTCTGCCCTGGGAAGAAAATAAATAAAGAAACGGGTATACCAAACGGATGTTGCCCAAATCATGCGATTTCCGAATAGAACCTTTTCTCTTCCGTCCTTTGAATAAACCTTGTTATAAAGTAAATAACAAGTGTCGGCGTATTGTTGTGTCCAACTTTAATTTCATTGAGAATAAAACCCTGAAGACGGCCGTGGAATGAATTCTATAGTGTAACGTGTGCGAATCAAGGTATGTTATTTGAACGTCCACTTTACTTGATTGACTTGTTAGGCATTATATGTATCCAGGTAAGCCGGCATATATAATACGTTTGGGAGATGAGCGTCCGTAATTTGCACTGTTCCAGGTCATCGTGGGCAAAGTGCTGCACCTGTTAGCTTCCCTCTGATATTCTGTGAATTCCCATACAAGGGGAAGATGGCATGCATGAGAGTGTTCTGTTGAAAGCCTGACAGATGAAAAGCGTTGGCTCTGTACGGCAATGTATTTGTATCCCAAATAAAAAGACAAAAAGACCTTCGTTTCTAGTTTGTAATGAGTCAACTCGGAAGTAGTAAGGCTGTGAAAACTGTTATGAGAATGTTAATGTTAGTGCGCATTCTGGTATAACCGGAGATAGCGAAACATAATAATACCTTGTGAAATATTAGATCTTTCTTAAGGGGGGGTAATGTAGCATTTATCTAATGACTCAATAAACTCAAAATTTGTATTTTCTATCAAACATATGCGTTATCTAAAATAATTTTTAAAAAAGCTATAAACTAGCGCAAAAAGAAGAAAAGGTATTTCCCCAAACGTTTCGATCATATTTTACTTGAAGGAAATACTAATGTACAAGACTCTTTCACGGGGATATTGGTCTCTTTGTATTAGAGGCACTGTCACATCTTTTTTTAGTGGCATTAATACCAACGGGTTAGGTTCTCGTGAACATTTAA
This sequence comes from Euprymna scolopes, assembly GCF_053919585.1. Lineage (NCBI taxonomy): Eukaryota > Metazoa > Mollusca > Cephalopoda > Sepiida > Sepiolidae > Euprymna > Euprymna scolopes. The sequence continues at coordinate 46,318,384 of NC_136510.1, read as the reverse complement.
AACGATACGTTCGGTGTTTTGACTGTTCTTGCCAGTACTTAAATCGATATGTGTGTTTGCGTTTGGATTTATTTGCTTCCCCACTGAGCAAATAAGGCACAAGGCCGCTTTTTAATGTGGAGAAAGGGGGAAGGGAAAATGGGACCAGCTCCCGAGAGGTGGGAAATTGGAGCTAGATAATAAAGTCCATTTGGTATATAGTGTTGCTTCTACATGGACCAAAAGATTGCCACAAGGACAATGGTCTTTGATTGCAGCATCTGCCGGAAAAGATACTACACTTTGATCTTGGCCCGAAGGCCACAAAGGACCTCCCCTGCGGAGGAGGTGATGTGTGTGTTTGCGTTGCTGTCGAGAATTTTAAATAGAAAGCGCTTGGTTACATTTAAAAAAATATTTTGTAAGGTTAATTTGAATATTTTAGAAAACAAATAATGTTATAAAATATTTAATTAATTAATTTATATAATATTTCTAACACTTTCGGTATAAGACGCCTTTTTCAACGAAGATTGTTAATTTTAGGTTTTTTTTTTCCTTACTTTACAGGTAGTATTAACCCCTAGGGTCAGTCACTAGTGTAAGGAGAAAAACATACGCCTGGTGTTCTTGACGATTGTCGTCAATCTCAATATGTGTGGTTGCGTTATTGGTACGAATTTTAAATAGAAGGGGTATGGTATAGACGGTGTCTGTTCATACGTGTATCTTGTATGCGTGTAGAGTCGTGTTTCGCATAGTGGTTATACTATTCTTATTTTCTTGTACGTATGGAATTATGTCTTTCTAGTGCTTAATAAACGTATGTGTTGTATAAATAATCTAAAACGTATATGTTATATACTTGTGTGTACATAAATTGTTTATTTAAATAACGTCTAATATTCATGCTTAAGGAAACGAGTGTATATACATATTCAATTAGACAGTTGGAAAACAGGACAATACCTTTTAGCGACGATTCTTTAGCAACAAGACAACCAACATCCTTTACACTTGGAACACCAGACAAGGTAGACATACCATCTTGCATGGTTCTTTTTTCCGTCGGTTGTTTTTTGTTGTGTATTGTTTTTGTTTGTTTTTTTTTGTCGTGAAGTTCTGCGATCCAAAGGAAACCTAAAACAACCAGTTATATTTTATATGGCTGTCGTGACTTTGCTGCCCCTCATCTTTCCCTTTCTTTAGAGGTGACAACCCTCCACCGCTAACTCCGGTGCTTTCCCTTTCCCTTTCTATGGGGTGACCGACACGTGGGTTTAGCCACTACCGCCTCCACCTTCCTCTCCCCGACGTTAGACCTTCTGCAAGTTTTTTTTTTTCCTTTATTTCGTTTCCATATTAGGACTTTGATTAATTTCTTACTTTCTATTTCGTTAGTATTTTGGAATTCAATTTCGACGTATTTTTAAGCATTTACTGCTTTACCCTTCCACGCCGAGCTTCATGCAAATTCTGGTTTATTCTTTCTTTGTTTTCAGTTTTTACCTTCTTCATTTTTTAATAAACATGTTGATTTAACGACAAACTGTCTTCAGAGTTTTGAATTTGGAGAAGTATTTACACTTTTCATCGTAAGACTTAAAACACTCTAGCCAATGGAGCACGTGGTCTTTATGGGACGGAACAATGGCATTTATTCGTTTTCATAGGTGATCCGTTTTCTCGGAGTCAGTGCGCAGTATCTCTACATTTTTTTCTGGTGTGTCCACTGGAATTCTTCCGTGGACTTCCCTATCCGTTCTCTCCAACTCGTTAGCCCCAACTTCTCGAACTGACTAAATGTATCACCGTCAGCAACGCAGACAAAATCACGTGGCATTCATTGTTTACATAACTAACCAAATTCCAATATACTTTAAAATTCCTAAATTGATTATGTTTATTTTATTTGCCTGAGTTAAAATTCCTGGCTAAACATTTCAGCATGACAACAGATAAGTCTTTTTTCCTATTGAATATTTATTTCTAATAATAATTGTTTTGCTGTGTCTTGCAAGGTCATCGGCATTGCCCAGGCACGCTAATATAATACTACAATATCTTTGGAAACATTATTTCATAATGTTAATTTGAATTTTTAGAAAACCAACCACGCAAATACACATATCGATTTCAAACTGGTAGCAATCGTTAATAACACCGGGCGTATCCCTTTACTCTCTACACAAGAGGCTGAAGCCTCATGATTAATACCGTCAGTGAAATAAAGATAAAAATCTTAAAACCAATAATCTGCATTGAAAAGGGTGTTTACACCGAAAGTTTCAGAAAAAAAGAAGATTTTTAATCATTTAATAAGATAATCCTCTTCTGTCTATCTTTCTTATATATATATATATATATATATATATATATATATATATATATATATATATATATATATAAATGAACTCATTTTTCCCCTCTGAGTTTGATCTTAATAGGAGTAAAAACCAAGACATATCATGCAAATGTAATATGCACAAACTCCATCATATTATCTAAGGTGTGCTATAGGCCTATTATCTCTACACTTGCTTGATAATCGTACATTCCTGTATTTTTTCTGGTGAGAGTTCACTGCAAAAATCGGTTAGAATCAATGGAAGTTGTAAAATATTTTCTCTCTATTCAATTCCTCCTTTCCCCGCTCCTCATTTATACCGCTGCTTGATCGTTCACGAGGAACTGCTACGAACGCACACCGATTTCGGCTTTAGTAGTTCTTACAAAAACTGACATGGTTCCTATTGGGAAAACGCACCACGCTTACTTTTACGTTGTTAAATTACCATTTCCTTCAATACATTTTCACACTACGAAAAATAAATAAAAACGGATTCTTTCCATTTTTTTTCTTTCTTCCCATAAACATACAATACATCATTACCTTTCGGTTCGTTTCTTTCGTTTCGTTCCCCGTTTGTTTTCTATGTTTACATTTTTCCGATTTTTGGAGACGCTCGCCATTGGTAATTTTTTCTTCTCGTCATCGCTTTTTTTTTTTTTTTTACATAGTTAAATATTACTTTTTCTCTCAGGTTAATTATACCATCGTGATTATCGCATTTCAAAATGTGAAATATCTAATTCACACAATTCGATTACGACAAATTCATTTTATGAGTGATTAAAACTATTTACCGCCGAGAACCAAAATTACTCGATTACAAAATGTAAACAATGCATTTATACATGACACTCTAAACATACGGAGGACGAAGCGGTGTGCAGCATATTAACTAATCAACGTCTGTTCCTCTTTACAGTAAAAAAAAACAAACAAACAATTTCTACCATTTTCTCTTTTTTTATACATAAAGATAGAATATATCATTTACATTCCATTCCGTTTCGTTTCTTTCCGTTTCGTTCCGTTCGATGTTCTTTTCCCCAGTTTCCATTTTTTGGATTTCTTTTACAAGTTTAACATCGTTACTCCCCCCCACACACACTTCTCTACTAAACCTCTACTAAACCGTGGTTCAATTTTACAGATTTCTTTTCCATATTTAACATATTTTTTCCCAACAGTTATATATTATTTATCCAGTCTAAATATTTATAGCATAGTGATTACCGCATTTCACATTGTAAAATATAAAACTTACTAGTAGCAGGAGGGGATCTTTCTTAATTCTTCTGGACTTACAACTAACAATTTAATAATTCTTATTATAAGACATTTTATTAATTCTTATTCTGACGTGGGTACTATTATACTACTACGGATTACGGACCGTGTGGAAATAAAAACGTTACTAATTAGAAAACCATTCTTAATATTGGGAGGGGATCTTTCTTAAACCTTCTGTACTTACAACTAGTAATTTAATAATTCTTATTATAAGGCAAATTAATAATTCTTATTATAAGGCAATTTAATAATTCTTATTATAAGGCAATTTAATAATTCTAAATATGACGAAGGTAGTATTATACTATTATGGATAAGGAAACATACTTCACGATTTAGACAATTTTTACTTTCTGATCTTTTTGTCCACATTAAAAATGACCCTGGTGTATAACCATGTCCCGTGTATGTGTGTGTGTGCGTGTGTGTGTGTGTGTGTGTGTATTTTGTAGTACGTCAGTCGAAATTCTGACAACGATAATCAGTTGGATAGAAACTGGGGTATTTTGGTGGCCTTTTAGGTGTCGGACTGAGGCAAATGTTCTGGGTAGCTTTAGGAGGTCCAATCTACCAGGCCTTGCATTCCCTGCTTTCAGGGGAAGCAAGTTTATGTCTTATTGTTTAAGGTGTCCTCACCGAGAAATACTAAGACATTTTTGCAGAATCGGAGTGCCCCTTCTTTATGGGCTTTGGCTCATTCATCCTACATTACGACCTTGTGTCACATCCCCTAACGGTGGAAGAAGTACACACCGAGTGACGTAGTACGCCATATTGTCGTTACGTACTACAAATCTCGTTCTCTATGTATTCTATCTTGTAAATAAAAATACCTTTTTCTAAACCATATCCGTGTTAGAGACTTTTTAGTGTCCCTTTCAGGTCACAACACTTTATAAACTGTGGCATTTACGTTCGAGGAAAAATGCTAAAATTATAAATTTCAAGAATTAAATTAAATTAATAAATTTACAAAAATGTGCATTTCCGCACGAAAAATAAAATGAAATAGTGTAAACTCACTCTTACTAAAAAAAAATAAGATAACCGCTCCTCAACTCTCGTTGCTCACGTCAGAAAACTCGTCAACATTAACGATTATAGAAAAAGAGAATCTGTTTAAAAATATGATAATTTTAGAGGGTGGTCTTGTTTAATAATAATAATAATAATAATAATAATAATAATAATAATAATAATAATAATAAAAATAAGAAGAAGAAGAAGAAGAAGAAGAAGAAGAATCCCCTTAAAAATAAGAGTCGGCATCAGCTAGCACCACGCCGAATAGTTATGAAGGATCACGAGGGTAGAAGCCTGAGGGGAAAAAGCACGAACCAGAACTCCACTGAATTACTGCGGTGAGGACTGGGACTTTGATGAGGCTTACTGCTACTAAAATTCCAATGAAGAACAATAGTCGTTGACAGTAAGATATCAATGTTAAACGGCTGTTGCGATAATGCAAATTCATTTTCAAATGTTATCGAAAGAGGTGGAGAGTACTGGACATCTGGGGAGATTTTCTGTCACTTAGATTCCAAGGAACACGATGAGTTTGTTCTCGAAGAGAAATCTTTGATGATGGCTTGTGTGAAAACTCCTAGTGAATCATGGCAAATTGGAAAGCACCATGTTATGATGGGCTACATGCATATTGATTCAAAAAATCATGACACTTCGTGATAGACAAGTGCAAAGCCTGTAAAAAGGTATCCATAAAACAGAAGTACCAGAATGGATGACTAAAGGAAGAACTACGTTAATACAAAAAGGCACCAAAAAAGGCACGATCCCAATCACTTATAGACCGATAACCTGCTTACCGACTATGCAGAAAATTTTAATTGCACAACTGAATGAACAAACCTTCTAATCCCTTAACGCTCGCGAACTACTGTTCGAGGAACAGAAAGGATGCTGGAAAGGAAAAAGAGGGGCACATAACTTTTAAACATTAAAAAAAATTGAGAAAAGTAAAAAAAAAACAAGAAAAAACATAGCATGGCATAGATTTATTACAAGAAAGATCACAACAGAATCCCACAAACATGGATAATTGAATGCCTAAGAATTTAAAGCCAAGTAGACAAAAGTTAGAACCACACTCCTACAGAAGAACACGGAGAAAGGAACTGCCCCTAGCAATTATAGGCCAATCACGTGCCTACCCACTATGTGGAAGATACTGAAAGCACAACTGACGGAACAAATCTACCACTCACTAAATAACCGTGGACTCATCCACGAGGAATAGAAAGGATGCCAAAAAGGGAAAAGAGGAACACATGATCTGCTATATGTTGACCAAAAGATTCTAAAGGAGGTAAAAAAGAGAGGGAAAATTTAGCCATGGCATGGATCGACTACAAAATAAGCGTACGACACGATCCCCCAAGCATGGATAATAGAATGCCGAAAAATGTATAAAATACCAAGCGGAATCACCAATGTAATAGAAAATGCAATGAAAACATGGAGACTGGAACTGACAACTGATGGACAACACATAGCAGAAATTAACATACAAAGAGGCATCTTCCAAGGAGACTCATTATCACCACTACTGTTCATCATAGCCATTTTGCCCTTGAATAGTCTTCTGAGAAAGTGTTAAGCCGGATACAAGTTCCCCAATACAGAGGAAAAACTGAACCACCTGATGTACATGGACGATCTGAAACTTTTTGTAAGGACCGAAAAGGAGTTAGAGACACTAATTTGTTACCAGGATCTTCAACCAAAATATCCAAATGGAATGGTGAATGGAAAAGTGCGCACTACTAGATATAAAAAATGGAAAACTGGGAACGACAGAAGGCATGGCACTGCCCGACCAAAACAGAAATTAGGGCACTAGGAGAACAAGACGACTATAAATACTTGGGAATTCTGGAAGCAGACACCATCAGAGCAACAGAAATGAAAGAGAAAATTGGAAAGAATACCTCAGGAGAACAAGAAAACTCCTGGAAACTAAATTATATGGTATAAACATAATAAAATACATGGGCAGTGTCACTAGTGTAATACTCTGGACTGTTTATAGGATGGACAAAAGAAAAACTGAGACAAATCGACGAGAAAACCAGGAAACTCATGACAATGAATAATGCACTATATCCAAAGGACTATATTGACAGACTCTACGTGAAAAGGAAAGACGGCGGAAGAGGACTGATCTGTATAGAAGACTGTGTGAAGGACACAAAAAAAGTACGAGAAAAATACATAATGCAAAACACTGAAAGGATAATTATGGCAACGAGAGATACGGAGAAACCCAACAAAACAGAAAACAGAGAGACAAACGACAAAACGAGAAAAGAGAAATGGGAAGAGTAACAACTCCACGGAAGATTCATAACAATGACAAAAAGATGAGAATAACAAAAACACCTGGACATGGATTCGAAAAGGACATATAAACCGAGAAACTGAATCCCTAATAACTGCAGCACAAGATAACTCGATAAGAACCAACCATATCAAAGCAAGGATCGATAAAACACAAGAAAACAACAAATGCAGACTCTGTGGACAAATAGACGAGACGATAAACCATATAATTAGTGAATGCAGCAAACTGGCCCAAAAGAAATAGAAAAACAGGCATGACCAAGTGGGGAGGGCGGTGGACTGGGAATTGTGCAAACGGCTGCATTTTGAGCGTACAGATAAATGGTACAAGCATAAACCCCCAACAGCACTCGAAAACGAGAACCACAAAATCCTATGGGACATGGCCATACAAACGGAGAAACCCATCCAAGCAAGAAGACCAGATGCCGTAATAATTAACAAGAAAGAGAAATACTGTCAAATCGTAGACTTTGCTGTCCCAGCTGACCACACGGTGAGTATGAAAGAAAAGGAGAAACGAAGCAAATACACAGAGCTAGCCAGAGAGTTAAAAGGGATTTGGATGATGAAGAAAATCAAAATAGTACCGATAATAGTAGGAGCACTAGGAACAATTCCGAAAAAACTGGAAAAAAGAATGGCAGAAATTAGAATCAGAGGAATAGCTGCAAAAATACAACGCCTAACGATAATGAAAACGGTTGAAATATAAAGGAAAACCCTTGAAGTTGGAGAATAACTCAAGACAATATAACGAAGAAGCGTTACAGGGAATGAAGAACACCGAAGCTGCAGAACTACGTGTTCTACACCCCCATCATGCATCCCCTCCATTGTTTCGCCACCGTTCCCCCAATAGAAAAGTGATACCCACGAGCCAAGAAGGGTAAAGAAGGATGGAAAGACCGAGGAGGGAGCACTGGCCAGACCTCCGCTGGACAAGTGTGAAGAGAACTGGGATCTTGGGGAGGCTTAGTGCCACTCAAATTCCAGTATAAACAAATGGCCACTGCCAGTCAGAAATCAATGGTAAGAGGCTGTTGCGATGATGCAAATCTATTTGCAAATGCTATCGAAGGAGGAGGAGAGAGCTGGGCGTCTGGGGAGACTTCTTGTCACTCAGCTTCCAGAGAACACCACAGGTCTCCAATCAGATCGTTTGTTGACTTGTGTGAAAGCTCCATGTGAGCTAATAATAATAATAATAATAATAATAATAATAATAATAATAATAATAATAATAGTTTATTCTCTAGAACTGCTAGACTTTGGAATTCTCTTCCGGGTTCCTGCTTCGCTGACTGTACTGACATGCAGAAGTTCAAGTGTAATGTAAACAGAGATCTTGCTGCAAAACTCCCTACATAGTATCCCTGCAATTATGTGCCAAATAGTAGCCCCCCACATCAAAGTGATACTGTGCCTTGCCTGGGGTGAAAATGCAATTAAAAAAGCGCGAAGGATACTGGGGGTGTCTGGAGTTTTATTCTGCTATGTAACCAACAGGGAATACCAATTGCCAATAGCAGCGAGAAATAAATAATAAGTGACTGTTGCGATAATGTGAAGCCATCTAAGTTGGGTATTGTAAGAGCACTGGAAAAATGTGGAGACTTGATGTTACTCAGACTTCAGGGAACACCACAGGTTATTACCAACAAGCGATCGCTATTGATGGTCCGTGTGAGAACTTCTAGTGATTGAATAATAATAACTAAGATGATATTGTGTCATTTTTTCGCGCGTCTCTCTATATAGGCCGTATTATTTGCTATGCTATAAGATTTTTTTTACAAAATAGTCACCACTTATCAAGGCCCGGAGGTCACTCAAGGATAAGGGTTAATAGGTATACATTAGTCAATGGATTTATAGCATAGTAATCATAAGTAGCGGAAATTTTGTAAATTGGATTATTTAGGGGGATGATTCATCAAGAATTTGTTTACGTTGGACTTGAAGACAACGATGTTATAGTCAGCTGGAAAGCAGGCAAAGGGAAGAGAGTTCTACAGGCGTGCAGTTCTAAGAAAGAAGCTTTGTTCATGGAATCTATGTTTAAGTTTTGTCACTGATAAATAGTGTGGGAAATAATTGATAATGGTTTTGACTAGACGAGTGTTATTCGTGAAAGTTTGGCGAGGGGGACCATGGATTGAAGCTCAGACGAGCACTTATCATGAAAATAATGATAAAGCAGCGACAAGATTGCAACGCCTCTTCTGTAGGGAAAGAGGTTGCAGGGAAGAGAAAAGGGCATCCCGCACTAAGCTACGAAGTCTATTTTGAACTTTGTCAGGGCATGTTAGATTTCAGTAGTTAGTTCCAAAATTACTGGTTAACTAAGTATTGCAACACACTCTATATTGCATAGGAATTGAAATCTAGAATCACAGAGAATTTAGTGTGATTATTGTCTGAAAATCCATGCGGGTAAATACGAATTATAGTCGTTGGAATGAGGGAGGGGGGGCATATGTAGTTGCAATCATTCGCGGTCAAAAGGTTAAACGTCCATCCAATTGCAGACAAAATAGACATGCGCAGCTTTTGGTGAAAGTTCTCGTAAGTGACGAAAATGATTAAAGATAGTTTAAGAAAATCCCAAAATGCAATGAGTCACGATGGTGAACATTGACCCGGACTTTGCAAAAGCATTCATTGAAAAAGGATGTGAAAGACTGTATTGAATGAGATCTATGCCCAAGATGCTGTCCGATATTTCCTCTTCATCTTTTAGCAGATCCGTCAAAACAATTCACATGAACTTTAACCTACGTATTCTCGAGAGTCTCCTCCCTGGCTGTCATCATTTTCTAGTTTAAGATCACCGTATGCACGGTAAACGATTCAAAGGGTTTGTGTGTTTCTGACTGTGGTCTAAAATACACACAAGAAGTAAACTATATTCTATTTCTCATAGTATGCCTGTTTGTCTACTTCCTATCAGAAACAACTGGGACAATCTGTCTGAAAGGTTGTCAGGATCTTTGCTATGATAAAGTGCAGCAAACTAAGTATTATGTAATCCTTTCGATGCACACTTATGGATTAATAGAGATTAGTCACCACATTTAATATTGAAGTTTTTTTAAGCGATCTGGCAAAATTTTTGTATGGGTCTTTGCTATGATAAGGTACAGCAAGGAGACATATAGAGATCCTTCCCGGTTCACTGCCATGGGTCTCCAATTAGAGCAAGCCATCAAGTGATTTGATTTTTAAAAAATCGATGACAATAAAAAGTATTACTGTTGGGAAGATTCCAATATTTTCCCGATTCCGATGCAATTACTGATTCCGATCCTATTTAAATTTTCAAATATGCATCTGTTTTTTTTTTATTTATTTAAAGGGTGTCGGATTACAGCAAAAACCAAGTAATATATGCATATATTTTTGCAAATGTAAAAATACACTTATGGATATGAAGAAAATAAATTTTAGGAGTTAAATTAAATAAGATGAATAAAAGGAATTATTATAAATATAGAAGTACGGTTGTTTCAGTATTAACAGAAAAACAAGTGGAAAACACATTCAAATGATATTGTAGTTGAAAAAAAAACCCAGAATAATTTAAATTGAAAATAATATATAATAATTAATAAATAAATGTAATAAATTTGATGAGGTGAATTAAATAAGGTGAATAATAGTAATTATGATAAATACGAAAGTACGGTTGTTTTAGTACTACCAGACAAACAACTGACAAACACTTTCAAATGATATTGTTAAAAGAATAGAATAATTTAAATTGAAAATAATTTTCTATTGTTTTTGTTAGTTTTAAAACTATTTTGTATCGAAGAACTTTTTAACACTGCCTTAGAATTTGCCGAGCCATACACTGATACATCCTCGGAAGAAATCAACATCATTAAAAAATGTAGAAAATCAGTTCTAACAAATAACAATAACTAATGGCCAAAAACTAAAATGAAAAATTCGTTTGATTTGGCGGTGGGTGCCAGGGATTCTGCAAAGACATCAGATCTTGTGGGATTATTCATTCTATATACCCTCACAAGCTTATTTGATACTACGGATATCGGCCTATATAGAGATGACGGACTAGCTATAATAAAAAAACTCCAACAAAGTCAAGGGAGATAACTTTAAGAAAATCATACACAAGTAAATGAAAAAATTAGGCCTAAAAGCAGACGTATCAGCTAACATAAAAATAACAAACTTCCTGGATCTCACGGTAAATTTAGATAAAAACACATATGAACCCTACTTAAAAGATAACCCTACTCCAATATACGCAAACCCTTAGTTCAATCACCCACCATCAATTATAAAACAGATTCCTAACTCGATCGTAAGTAGACTCAGTAATAACCCAAGCGATGAAAATGCATTTAACAGGTCAACCAATATCTATGAAACAGCCCTAAAAAAATAGTGGATACAAAAATATCGATATCAAATATAAGCAACAAAACACCAATAACTATAATAAAATTAAAAATAGAAGAAAAAGAACTATAATTTGGTATACGGCCCCATGCAATCAAATGTTAAAAACAAAACTTGGCAAGAAATTTCTAGATCTTATTGAAAAACACTTTCCCGCAACCAAACCCTTACACAAAATTTTAAATAAAAATACCTTAAAGTTATCCTACAGTTGTTGCGGAAATTTAGAGATGATAATTAAAGCACATAATAACAAAATATTAAATAACAACAATGTAAACAACGACAAAATAAACAATAAAAAAGTAGACACCATGACAAACATAAAATACTAGCAGAAATAAAACACTAGCAGAAATAATAATAATAATAATAATAATAATAATAATAATAATAATAATAATAATAATAATAATAATAAACCAACCCCGGAAAGAACAACCATACTATAAATAAAAATACTAATAACGAACAAGATAAATGCAACTGTAGACACCGCACACTTTGCCCACTTCAAAATAAATGTCTAACCAAAAGCGTAGTTTACCAGGCCACGATATTTGCGAAAGAAACCCCGAATAACAAGAAATATTACGTAGGTATGACTTCCTTAGATTTCAAAACTCGATATTATGACCACAAAAGTACATTCAACAATAAAAAAATCACTGTATAAAAACAACACTAGCAAATAAATACTGGGAACTCAAGGAAAGCGGACATTCGCCGGTAGTCGAATGGAAAATAATAAGACAAGCTACCACGTGTAGGGACTTAGACGACCCATGTAGATTATGCCTTCATGAAAAATTTGCTATCCTGTACTTTAAAAATCCCAACATCTATTAAACTGTAGAAGAGAAATAGCAAATAACTGTGTTCACAAGATGAAATTTACTCTAGAATAGCGATACAAAATAGTTTTAAAACTAACAAAACCAATAGAAAATAAACAAATAAATAAATTAAATAAACATGAATATACATAAACGATCACACATATATGTATGTATATATATATGTATGCATATATATATATGTATATATATGCATATATGTATGTACACGTATATATATATATATATATTTATATAAAAAATAACACTAACCTAGATTTAAAACAGATCAAGAAACTAAATATCCAGGCTAAATAGAGCACACACCAAGGAGCAGGTCAACCAGAGGTCAAATAGGCCTTTGTCCGATAAATGCACACTCATTGGCTGATAGAAAGGGCGCGGTGGATACTAGAAAGTTGATTGCCCAAGTAAAATCTCAATAGAAGATGCGTATATAAAAACGACAAACAACCACAAAATTCGCGATATAAGCCTGAAGAGTCCTAGAGTGGATGAAAAGCGGAATATTCAGTGTAGCTTAATCGCCATATATATTTTATAACTTACTAACTAGCTCTACCTACGTATTGAGCACTTTTGAAGTAAATACTTAAAGTTTACGCATAAATTTATACTTTCGTATATTAACTTTATGTGAGTAAATTAAGTAGTCATATATATATATACATATACATATATATATATGTGTGTGTGTGTGTGTGTGTGTGTGTGTGTGTGTGTGTGATAAGATGCAGTAAAGTATTATGCTAGCAGTTTGATGCATGCTTATAGATTAATAAAGATTAATAAGGATTAGTCACAATAATACTATATTTATTCTAAAAGTTTCCTTGAAAATATGGAGACGATTTGGCTGACATTTTGTATGAATCTTTTCTTATTATGAGGGTCAGTTTATAAAGCATTATGGTATCTTTCCACTGCACAGTTAGAAAGTTATGCAGATAAATGGGATACGTATTTAATACAAAAGTGAGCATAAATTTAACCTTATTTAATCATCAATTTGGCATAAAACATATGCGGCATAATTACGTTGACATACCGGTTATCGTAAAATCATTCAAGTTAAGCAATAATGAGCATGTCCAGTACCAGAAATGTGCCCATTTGAAAATGGTTACGCACTGTATGTACTGCACCGGGCCGTAGTAAATCTCATCCTTGTATTTGGAAGCGCATTTAAAAACCCCTGAGATAGAAGCATTTTCAGGCTTCGTTAAGACATGCATTTAAACGGAAAATTCTTATATAAAACCCGAGGTCTGCTGTCTGCTCTGTCTGTGATATTCAATTGCAACGACTGAAATTCGTCTGCTTATCGTCTGTGTGAATTTTGGACAACTTAATTGTTGTGTGAAACTTATTTGTCAAAATCAATGGCAGAAGCTTATATATATATATATATATATATATATATACATATATATATACTAGCAAAAGTACCCGTCGTTGACTGGGTTCAAAAACAGCCTACAGAAAATGGACTCTGATTTATGAAATTATGATAGGTTATGAAAAGGAAGGGTTGTAATGAGATAGCTTCGAATTTGGGGGTATCAAAACCAAAGCAAAATTTTAGGAAAGTAAAAATAAAATAGATAAACCCCATAATTTATTATACCATACCTGTTCACACTGAAACACTTATTACAATATTCTGTGGATATATATTTAAAAAAAAAAACCCTGTTAAACTTTGTGACATATTTCCATTCTATGGAGGTCAAGCGCGAACGAATACCCCATATTTTTATTATACCATATTTCTTCAAATTGAAACATAATTATCAATGTATACTTACGCAGATAGATATGAAAAGTCTTTATTAAAGTTGGTGCCTATTTCCATTCTATGGAGGCCAAGCGCGAACGAAGACCCCATGATTTTATTATACCATATTTCTTCAAATTGAAACATAATTATCAATGTATACTTACGCAGATAGATATGAAAAGTCTTTATTAAAGTTGGTGCCTATTTCCATTCCATGGAGGCCAAGCGCGAACGAAGACCCCATGATTTTATTATACCATATTTCTTCAAATTGAAACATAATTATCAAAGTATACTTACGCAGATAGATATGAAAAGTCTTTATTAAAGTTGGTGCCTATTTCCATTCTATGGAGGCCAAGCGCGAACGAAGACCCCATGATTTTATTATACCCCCCCCTATTTAAGTTAAAACACACTTATCAAAGTATTCTTATGTACATCTAAATCAAAAACACTTGTAAACGTGTTTTTTTTTTATTTTTAAATTTTTTATTTCCATACTTTGTGGACCAGGCGCAACCGCAGACCTCACAATTTTAATGAACCACTATTCTGCCAGGTCAAACATACCCATTCCTGTGTCTCGATACATCTTCTATCATTATATGTAATCAGTCACACACCACATACATACACACACACGCGCGCGCACACACACACACAAGGACATTCAGCTTTATATCATATATATATATATATATATATATATGTATATATATAATACCGTTTTATCTGCTTTGTTACACATGTTTCGGTTACCGAATCGTATCACCAATCCATTAACTTCATCAGATTTTAGTTACTGGATCGCTAATATGATTCGCTAACCGAAACATGTGTAACTAATCAGATAAAACGAAAATAAGAAAATATGTATATTTGCTCTGCAATAGTATGTACGAATTACCATTTTTGCTATATATATATATATATATATATATATATATATATATATATATATTGCATAAATATATAGTATATAGTTTGATTACAATTGCAAACATTCAGCCGTTAATGAAAATATTTACTTTGCAACGGTAGAATTGTCGACGATTTCATAACGTGCAAAATGATGCAACCAGCAAGTCTAAACGCTGTTCACCAGACATCTTAAGAAAAAAGCATTTATAAGAATGTTAGATTATGCCAAAATAATCAACGTAAAACAAAAAAAAACAAGCAACTCATACGTGAAAGTTTCCCTTGCGTTAATAGGATAGAAAATTTAGATCAGGGCGCTATTTTAATTTTTCTATCTGTACCTATAAAGTTGAGTTTTTTTTCTCGCTCTGTCATTGATATTAAAAGCCTACTTCTTGGATTTTATGGTTTCTTATTAGATGATTAGTTTCATTTGATTATTAAGCTGAATATTATTTATTGTTTCTACATTCTGCATAATTGTATACTATTTAAGATGAAAACGTTCTAGAACACGGATATATATATATATATATATATATATATATATTAAGTAATGTGATTTATAATTTAAAATTTAAAAATCAAATTTTAATTAAATTAAAAATCCGTTTCATAAGAAGGAACAACAACAAAATCAATTATCTGTACGATCGTTTCGGAAAACAATGCTTTTTTTTGTGGTATCCATCAAGTTATGTAGAATAATTATATATAGTTTTTTGGTAAGCAAGGTCTCCTCATCAGCAAATTTTGGAGGGTTTTTATTGAATTTAAAAGACACCATAAATAAACCTAGCATTAAAAGTAAGGCAGATGAATCTGAAAAATTGAAATAAAAAGGTCTGGATTTAAAATTTATAAGAAAATTAATATGGGTTAGAGATAGAAATAAGTAGAGAAAAATATAGATTTTTGAATTTACATAATAAATTTGCTTTAAAAATATATAGAGATATTTACCTTTTAATTTTTCTTTTTTTGAAATCAGGAACTGTGGTTAAAGTAGTCATTTAGATGTTTGCTATAGCTTTTTATCTTATTGAATGATGAATTTTAAAAAGGGGGACGCTCGTGCAATAAATTGTTTCCGTTAGCGTTATATATATAAATAGAGAAGGGGAAACGTCAAATTTAGAAAACTGTTTTTCGCAGATGAAGGACTTGCTTCCTAGCCGTCGAAGAGTACATCTAAGCTTGGGCTCCCTCCCAGGGTTGAATATCCTACCCAAAAGAACTAAATGGTAAAGCTCTTTCTTCCATCTTCCTACCGAGAAGCTGTCTGAACGAATCTAAGTTGAAAAAAATCCTGCATCTTGAAACCGCTACGTATATAACTTTCTTTTACACAAAGTGTACCCTACAATATCTTATAAATAATTATTCTCGTTTGTAAAAAATGACCTCTGAGTTATCATTGATTATTCAATTGTTTTGATTTGAAAACACAGTTATTTTCAACCCGCCGAAACTGCATGGAGAGACGCGATATACCATCCATTCACCAAGGTGCCTACGAAAAGAACTCAACCAAAATGTCTGAAGACGAACGGACAACTAACCAGTTAAAAGTATTGCTGCACATATTTAAAACTGTGCGTGTTTTGTGCGCTCAGAGTAGTAGTTACTGTATCAACTAAGCGTCTGATTACATTTGAATGGTCCATCACTAGAGGAAGATAAAGTGTAGCCACGGGGACTTGGGGTTAGCTCTTGAGTTTTGGGAACTGGAGACGACCTGATTCCACAAACCGTTTCCGTGAAGAATGATTGGGCGAAAACAGCCCCCTCTGTTTACATACTTCATTTGATCCGTTTAATTTTTATTTTTAAAGAAAACTATAACTTTATATATTTACCCATTACATCCCTAGTCTTTATCTGTCAAAAAATCTTATTGCTATTCACGCATTATTTCTAAGGAACACACATGTTTCTCTTCCTTATATTAACACTTACACTCTCTGTCACACACACACACACACACACACACACACACAAACACACATATGTAAACACACACATATGACGAGTAAAAAAAAAGTGTAGCATCAGCTTTAGATGTTAATGTGTTTTACCTTCTTTGGTAATAATACTATAATACTGTTTCGGTGGCAAGTCGCTAAATTATAAAGTTTTAAAATAAGTAAAAATTACTTAACCTGTTGCCTAGAATATATATTCCATAATTTGTAATAAGTTCAGTAGTTTCGAATTTTACCAAGCACGTGCATATCATAGACGTTCACATGCGCGGATCGATCCTTTTAATGTGTATTATTTAGCATAAATGAAAATTTTAAGTAGATCCATTTTTTCATTACATTTATTGTATCAGACTTATTTTAAATGGGTTTGGAGGGCGGGTTTGAGTTTGGATGAATGTGCTTTCTAAAGTATATGTTTAAAAATATGCTCCTAATGGTATTACCGAGAATATTTTTTCAAAATTTATAATAATAGCTTCATATGCTTTTTTTCATAAATATCCGGATCCTAGAAATTTTAAAAGCAATAACATACCCATGTTAAGCAGTTTTGCATTTGAAATAATAATTAAATAAATAATAATCCATTTATTAATTTAGGAAATCATCTTTATATATATATATATATATATATATATATATATGTGTATATATATATGTATACATATATATATATATATATATATATATATATATAAGAGTAGGAAGTAGTTTGCTTGAAGCATTGTTGGTAAAGATATATATAGAATTTTTTTTTTAAAGCCAAAGACAATGCGGGGAAGACCGGAATTATGAAAGTAAAGAAAGAAAAACAAACAAATGTAGACGGGTATGCTTGAGTAGAAGAGGGTCTAGCCTTTATTCGTCTATCTTTTCTCACCTTGATGTATAATTATTTATAATCGAGTTGCTGGTATGTCTGGTGTATGTAAAGTCCGTGGTTGGTATGGAACTTTGATTAATTTCGAGAGAAAGGGACCTCTCTTTTTCAAAATACAAAAGTGGATTAAAGATGGCGGAAAAGAACGCGGCCGGACTGCAGAAACAGGGCAGGGTCAGTTGGGGGTAATTTTATTTTACTTATTTTTTTTTTTTTTTAATTATTTCTGTTGTAAGCTTTGGTTTTATATATATATATATATATATATATATATATATATATATATATATATATATATATAATTTTTCCTTTATTTTATACAATATTGTATAATGTATTAATATTATTTTTATTATTATTATTACTGCTATTGCTATTGTTATCGTTATTATTATTATTATTATTATTATTATTATTATTATTATTATTATTATTATTGTTATTGCTGTTATTATTATGCGGATAAGGGGCTTCATTCTTTACAATAATAGTATCGCAGTGAAGATATATATATATACATACATTTATATATGTGTACATTATATATATATATATATATATATATATATATATATATTGTGTGTGTGTGTGTGTGTGTGTGTGTGTGTGTGTGTGTGTGTGTGTGTGTGTTTTCTTCTAGAATTGATATTTTGAAAATGTGAAATGAAAATGTCAGGTCATTTTGACTCCTTGGGCTACATTCGTAAATGTTAAAGGTTAGTTATTTTCGTAGATTCGAATCAACCTTTTTCAACGTTGAACATCAGCTGTTTGTTTTCATCACTGACGCTATCGGCAACCTTAATCTATTCACGGAGAAGAAATAGGATGAGAGCCACGGACGAAGATGTGCGTGGTATACATTCTGATGATTGACAGATCGCTTAGCACCGGCAACGATACCCCAATTAAACTACATTGACATGTTTCTACAAGAGTCATTCCCCATTTTTCTTGCATAACGATACTTTTGAATTTCACGTTTGTTCACCTTTTGGAATAATTAAGATATTAATTCTCTTTGGAATATATAAGGTTTCAATGAACGTATGTAATGCGTTTATGTATGAATTAATGTAATGTGCAGATTGTACAGGTCACACATGTAAAAATATTTTAAATATATATTAGATGACTCGTGACGCGATCATTCAACATTAGCACATTTTATGTTAGTGCATAAATGGCATAATTTGACAAATACTATATATATATATATATATATATATATATATATATATATATATATATATATATATATATATATAGTATTCTGACAAAATAGAGAAATAAAAAGGAACAAACCGTATTATGTGTTCATCAACGTTTCTTCTTTATTTCATCCAGAGGAAGTCTCGAAATAAAGACGAAACGTTGATGAACACATAATACGGTTTGTTCCTTTTTATTTCTCTCTCTCTCTCTCTCTCTCTCTCTATATATATATATATATATATATATATATATATAATTCGACATACACAATACACACACACATACACACACACACACGAGAACCGTTCAAAAAGTAATGCCTCCTATTTTTATTCCACCTATATTGATCTGAGGGCATTGCAATGATTAGGGCTATGACAACAGAATACTCTTTTCATTATTTTGACTCTTGAATATATATCAGTTATCATCTTATATGTTTTTAGATAGAGTGATGTGGTTCTCGATTGGTTAACTGTGTCTAACTGT
This sequence comes from Euprymna scolopes, assembly GCF_053919585.1. Classification (NCBI taxonomy): domain Eukaryota; kingdom Metazoa; phylum Mollusca; class Cephalopoda; order Sepiida; family Sepiolidae; genus Euprymna; species Euprymna scolopes. Next base: position 46,298,841 of record NC_136510.1, on the reverse strand, counting down.
GTCGGATATATATACTCGAGAGTCAAAAAAGTGAAAAGAATATTCTTTTGTCATAGCCCTAGTAACGATGACTGGACATGCATTCATGATCTGAAAGTTTCATCTCTCTGTTACACATATTGACGGTATAAGACTCTTAGCAAGAAAACTCCTATCATCGACGTGCATCAGAAGCAGAAATACCCCATTGGATTTCTCCATCCAGAAAAAAAACCATAATAGATCCGGATGGTTCTGGTAGCATGCTTTAGCATAATACAGTTAAACGTAAATAATATGGAGTAGTTCTGACATACTGAATATGGATTAGTTTCTTACATGTGTGAAGTCTGTTTTTGGGGGCATCGATGATCATGTTTCATCAGTTCCTTCTGAATTTGGACCGATGATGTTCTTTATCGTATACTACCTACAATAGGTTGCAAATACTTGCTATAGTACAGTGCTCATACAGAGCAGGTAGGCTTAGCCATTGTACCTCAATCAGTAACATTTGTCTAACATAAAGAAAAGATGACAAATTTAGAAGAAACCATAAGGCTGCTCAACAGTTCATCCATCATCTTTCTGCCATGACTTCACATATCTTGACCAGAGTAATCACGTTGACACACCCACTACTCAAATGCATTATTTTATCGATGTTTTATTATAAACAAACCTAATCTATAATATAAATCTCACCTGTCTGTTTAAATGTATGTATGTATGTATGTTTCGCCTAAACTTTCGACAGAGGCGACGGATTTTTACGACATCGGTATCATTTTTAAGCTCGACTTTTCGGGCGACAAATGTCAAAAAATTGGCCAAAAACATTAATTCCTTCACCCTCAACTGGCCACTTTTCTACATGGGACGTCGTTTTTTTTTCGCCGCCATTTTCGAAAGTTATCGCCTCTTTTGGATTGTCTAGCCTTAATTTTAACCTACGTCAATTCCGGTTTGGCGATGGGCGCAACAGCTAACGCGTCACGTCATTTTTTTTCACTTTCTTTTATTCCTTCGCGGTATGGTTCGAGCCTACCTGCCTACTGCCATTTTTTTTGCGCCCGTAATTTTCCTTTATTTATTTTTTTTTTTTTTTGCTCAACCAACATCCTTACACACACCTCCACTTTCTTTTCCGCCTTCGCGTCACGGGTTCGAGACTGCCTGCATACTACAACTTTTTTTTCTTTTTTTTTTTGCTTCACACACACCTCCAAACACCTGGGCAACGCCGAGCACCCATGCTAGTTTATAAAAGATCCTTTGAAAACGTATAATATTAACACACACACACACATATATATATATGCATATATATGTGTGTGTGTAGTCATCCACTTATAGTACTGTTTCGTTGTAAAATAACTTATCAGTGTGTCAAAAATTGAACCTAGAACTATCGCGTTTATAGTCGGTAGTTCTACCCATCGTCCGCAAATTACCCAACAAATGTCTATTTCAAACAGATATTTGTGCACCAATTTTAAAGTGCTGAAACTGCTTGCCTTTTTTATATACAAAGAGCGAGCACCGCATTTGCAGCCAATTAAGTAGCAGGTGAGATTATTTACGACAGGCTCTACCAAAAGAAAGAGGCTTAAAATATATGTAGTCACCCACATACAGTACTGTTTCGTTGTATCACAGCTCATCAGTGCGGATAGAATGGCACCTTTCCCTTACCAAGGATTAAACCTAGAATCATCGCGCCGATAGTCAGCAGTTCTACCCATATATATATATATATATATATATATATATATATATATATATATATATATATATAAACATATATGTCCATATATACATATATGTATATATGTATATATATCATATTATATATATATATTCATATATATATATATATTATATTATATTACATGTATAATCAAATGAATTTTTGCTTCTCTATTTGTAAAACCACCTGAGATTTATTTTATAGACACTTAAATTGTTATATGCTCATTTCTTGACAATTTTTACAAAAGTATGTCCTTCATATGGAAAAACGTATCATCTAAAATAAAATAAATTAAATCAAAATATTTTAGCATAAATTGGAGTGCTAAAAACAAATTTTACTCAGTATTATTCACATCATTAATCATTTTCATTGTTATTCTTGAACCTACTATGTTATTATGTCATCATAGAATGACTGCAAACATATGAGGAGCTCCAGAAAATTGAAGAAGAAACAAACAGAAAGCAATAAAGAAGCACTTAAGATGATCTTAAGAAAAATCGCAAACGGAAAGGGGTATACTAAGGTATACATTCATAAGTCTCTCTGAAAGACTGATACAAAACTGAAGAATATGTAAAGACGTAACAGAGTGTATAACTAAAAATGAATCTTAAAAACTGTCTGGTAAATATACCCGAGGAACCAAGTGCAAAGGAAATTCAAACAGTTGCACTTAAAGGGACGGTTAGAATTATAAAAAAGATCTCTTGGCTGGAATGTATAAAATAGCGGGTGAATTTTCGGCATCTGGTGGGATGACCAACTCAGACTTGAACAAAATGAGAAGAAAAAGATCAATATAAATATTAAAGCCAACGAGAAAGATGTGATTCTAAGCAACTACAGACCGATAACCTGCTTACCAATCATGTGGAAAATTTTGACAACACTATGGACCAAATAAATTTTGATTTATCGCTGTCTTATGAACTGTTGATTATTCATGACAATCAGTGACTGAAAAAACATTAATATAAACCGTTACTATTTATTTATATCTTTTATGCTATTAAAAGCTGGAAATTATATTGTTATGAATTAAAATATTTCTATATGCGAGTCTAATTTAGCATAATGTTATTTATGTATATATGTGATTGGTAATGGACCGCGAAAGAATATGAGCGTATCTATCTATCTATCTATCTATCTATCTATATGAGTGTATCTATCTATATATCTATCTATCTCTCTCTCTCTCTCTCTCTCTCTCTCTATATATATATATATATATATATATATATATATATATATATATATATATATATATATATATTGCATATTGCAGCAAAATCAAAGATGGCGTAAATATCATAAAAACAATGCAATTACTTTTCGGATTATTTAGGATTTAAGTAAATTCTTTTTTTCTTTTCTTTTTATAGTTAATGAGTTTTTATTATTTTGATAAGTCAGTGCGAAAACTATACCAAAATTGACAAAATAATTATATGATGGTTTATGCGCTATGAAACATGGTCTATGAAGATTTTAATAAATTACCACGCTGAGAGAAATAAACTGTAAGATGAACAACATCTTGGAATTTGGAATAATGACATTTTGTCATTTATTTGTATACGCTCTGTGGTTAGAGTTAACATACATAGACCATAACAATATTAGTATAAATAAAGGATGAAATATAAGCGAATAAGCATAATTTCCTATCAACACACACGCACACACACACACACACACACACACACACACACACACATATATATATATATATATATATATAAAAGCGAAAATGTATGTATGTATGTTTGTGTGTATGTTTAGATGTCTGCTAAAAACTTTCGACAGAGGCGAGGAAAATTCACAAACTCGGTATCACATTGAAGCTCCATCCTTTACTCGATAAATATCGACGAATTGGCCAAAAACGTTAACTTTTTCGCCCCGAAATCGACAATTTTCGACTGGGGGGTCAACAATAACTGTCCTCTCGTGACAATGACCGATTCTACGCATGCGTCAGATGACGTCGTGACCTGATTTACTTTAAATAGTTGAAAAACCGAACTAATTTCATGTACGTCGCGTTAGCGCAGTTGGTTAAGGCCTTGGTTCATTATCTAAACGTTTTGTGTTCGAATCGTGGTGTGAGATGTTTTTTTTCGATTTTTTACATTTTAATATCGAAACAGGCTTATTTAAGCCATTTTCACGTGTATACTGTTTTCATCGTTCGTTTGCCTTACGTTAGATTTTTGTGTATTTATCCCCGCTTAGTGTTAACGTTGTCTTCTTTTTTTTACTTCGCTTATAAAAAACAAACCTACGTCGTCGTCGTCGTCGTCGTCGTCGTCGTCGTCGTCGTCGTCGTCGTCGTCGTCGTCGTCGTAACGCTCGACAACTTCCGGCCGCGCACCTGTCAATTTGGTTCTTAAATAAATTCAAACATCTTTCACTAACTCATTCTGGCTGGCCGATTTTATTTTCAAACTTCGCCCCAGGGCTTCGGGTTCGATCCCCCCCCGGGTTCTTTTTTATTTAACACCACACACACCTCCAAACACCCGGGCATCGCCGGGTAGTCCCCGCTAGTATATATATAAAGCTGAATGTCTCTGTGTGTGTGTCTGGTCACGAATAGGCTCCTATGTGGTTGACTATTTAAAAAAAACTGATTACATATAATGATAGAAGTAGTATCGAGACACAGGAATGAGTATGTTTGATCTGGAAGAATAGTGGTTCATTAAAATTGTGGGGTCTGCGTTCGCGCCTGGTCCACAAAGTATGGAAATAAAAAATTTAAAAATTAAAAAAAACGTTTACAGGTGTATTTGATATAGATATACATAAGAATACTTTAATAAGTATGTTTTAACTTAAATAGGGATGGTATGATAAAATTGTTGGGTCTGCGTTCGCGACTGGTCTCCATATAATGGAACTAGGCACAAACTTTAATAAAGACCTTTCATATCTATCTGCGTAAGTATACTTTGATAATTATTTTTCAGTTTGAAGAAATATGGTATAATAAAATTATGGGGTGTTCGTTCGCACCTGACCTCCATAGAATGGAAATATGTCACAAAGTTTAACAAGTTTGTTTTTTTTAATATAGATCCACAGAATATTGTGATAAGTGTTTCAATGTGAACAAGAATGGTATAATAAATTATGGGGTTTATCTATTTTATTTTTACTTTCATCATATTTTGTTTTGGTTTGGATACCCCCAAATTCGAAGCTATCTCTTTCCAACCCTTCCTTTTCATAACCTATCATACTTTCATAAATCAGAGTTCATTTTTTGTAGGCTGTTTTTGAACCCAGTCAAAGACGGGCACTTTTGCTAGTATATATATATATATATATATATATATATATATATATATATATATATATAAGTGAGAATGCGTGCGTGTGAGAACAACTCTCAACGAATATTTTATATTTTATGTTAAGAATAAGTGTTTGAAAACACTATTTTAAGATTGTAACAAGCCAGCCTAATCGTTATCGTACTTGACTGACTGTTTGTAGCTTTTGATTTCGATCTCAGCGCAAGTATTTCTTTTTACTTATGAGAAGTGAATTATAAGAAAAAGCATAATACTCGCATGCACAGATCTCAGTTTCTTTTGATTTTCTATTTACTTCATTTTTTTAAAGAAATGTTACGTGTAATACCGGGTATTATATATATATATAATCGTGGTATAGATTAGTTTCCTAGAGTTAAATCCACCGAAATCCGCGCGATTATTAAAGAGCGCTCAATGCAGGACAGAGCTGGTATATAGTCTGTTTATTATACAAACATTATTGGTTACATTTATGAGACCATTTCATCAAACCAAAGAAGTGGTGATATATATATATATATATATATATATATATATATATATATATATATATATGTAAATATTAACTACATCTACTTGACGTTGACCGGGAGATTTGTCGCTTTCACTTTTTGTTTCTCTCTATTTTTTTTTCTTTTTTTATCTAATTTTTTCTTTGTAAACGTTTTGACAATTCAATATAATTATTATGTTTTGCCAGTTTCAGTGCTTAAAAATTTCTTCTAAAATTTTAGGGGTCGTATCTGTACAAATCACCACTTATAAAGGCCCGAAAGATTACTGGAGAATAAGTATTAATTAATAATTAGGAGATCGGTGAGACAACACCGTAATGATGGGTAGTCGTGAAAATTTGTTTAGAAGGGCTTAACAAGAACTTGTTTATATTTGACTCGAAAACGATCATGTTTTAGTCTGCTAGAAAGCAACTCCGCGTTATAAACTTCCACAGACGGACGGTTCCGGAAATAAATTTTGTTCATGGAATTTGTTTTTAGTTTTTGGCACAGATAGAGACTAAGGGAAATTATTGACAGTTATAATTAGACAAGTGTTTGTTGTGAATGTTTTGCAGGGGAACGAAGTAATTCATTCTTTTTTTTTCATATAATAACAAAACATTTTAATGTCTCATTTACAAACGAAGAAACAAAAATGTATTTTGGTGGATTTAATTTCGTAAGTAAATTTTCTTAATGGAATTTCAAAGTTTTGTTTTAGTATTTTACGCTATTACATTTTTATTACAATTTTAACAAATTTCATAGCAAATTATAAATATAATTAGTAAGTCACGAACAGATAAGAAAAAACACACAGTAAACTCAAGAGTTGGGCAATACAAAGGATATACAAGCCATAATAATCTATACTATTAATAAATTTCTAAATGTTTATTTATTTATGTGTATGTGTATATACGAATACAACTTTCGAACGGATGCACAGAATTGAAAAAATTATTTTTCCCCCGAAAGGCGCGAGTCTCAAGATTGTCCTTATCTATATATGGTTTGTAATGAACAACGCCGAGTCATACAAATAGCCCAAAATAAGGGATTTTTAGTCGTTTTTGGCGAAAAAGTTACCTGCTCATGTCAACGGAATTTAACACTGTCTGTATACAGGCGTGGTAACATCGTTCGGCATACGGACAGCACTTGTGGCACGATGGAAAACGCCTCTGACTATGTATCAGAAGATTCCAAGTTCGAATCCTAGCAAGTTGGTAATAATTTGTACAATCAGTTTATCTAAAATTTGCTCATTATCCTTACCCTTAGTTGGAGTATTTTTGTTTTTTCAGTGATTTTGTTCTGTGCATATGGGAATTTCCCATACTCCGAGTTTACAAGGTAAGCGTTGATGGTAAGACGATGTTGAGTGTACTTGATTTTGTGTTTGCCTCGGCGTTGTGTGTGCCGACGTGGCCCAGCTGTTAGTTTATAATAAATTGTCATGTGACTTTTTAATAAACACTAAAACTGATGTAACCCCTTGAGTCACCCATTGAGCTCAAGTTCGATTATTTGAATAAGAAAAAAAGGGTGCTTTTGTTACATTTTAAAAATTAAAAAGACAAAAATTTTAATTAATCTCTTTTTACTATGTATATGTTCTCTCTCTCTCTCTCTCTCTCTCTCTCACACACACACACACACACACTTCTTTCTTGTGTTATTGTCTATATTCGAGGTGACTTCAATAGATTTCCAGACTTTTTTTTCGTGCAGACATTTAAACTATTGAAAATTCAGTATGGTGTTGCTATACATCTTATGAGATGACTGAGTAATGTTTCTGATTTCAGGGGTCAAATGAACAGCTACAGCAGGAATTGGAATACACCCTACTAAAGCCTGATTATTACAGCTGGTGAATTTCAAAAATGCAATCTGGACGTGAGGACACCTTAGAAAAATGCAATAAAATTTTGTTTTAAATTTGGAAAAATGCTACAGAAACGTATGGAATGCTTCAGACTGCTTTTGGACCATCTTGCCTTAATCGCGTATCAGTTGTTGAGTGACATAAGAGATTCAAGGAAGGCATGGAGTCTGTGAAGGATGATGAGAGGTGTGAGAGGAGTAAGGTAGTCAGAACAGCAGAGTTGATTGGCCAAATAAAGAATTTCATGAATATAGACCGGCGTGTGTCTATAGAGACGATAAGTGTGGGAACTGTAGACACAATTATTCGCGGGAAACTGAAGATGCGGAATATTTGAGCGAAGTTTGTCTCAAGGGTTCAATCAACAACTCAATCCTTATCACCGATTATTTGAGCAAGATGGGCAGCAAAACAGCTCATCATGCTAAATATAGTCCAGCCGTTGCTTCCTATTATTTTGGGTTATTATCTAATTAGTATACAATTATTATCTAGTTATTATCTAACCTCAATGAAAGGCTTAGAGGCTATCGTGGTGACAATTGAGGAGATGAAAGCGGTTGTAACGAGGGTCATTGACACGCTCACACAAGATGACTACCATGTGGTCTTTCATAAGTTGTTGGAACGGTACAAGTGCATTGCAGCCGAGGAAGATTACTTCGAAGGGGGACTAGAGCTTCATGTGTGTACTATCAATAAAAGTTCCCATACGAAAAAGGTTAAGGCACCTTTCATTTTGTTTATAATAGAATATTCCGATGTTGAGTTTTAGGGTTAATTTTATTACCTTTCATTGTTAATAAACAGAAGGAGAGTAACAGAAAAGAGAGTGATAGGCAGTTTATAAAATAAGAGCTAGGGGCTAAATAACATAAAGTGAGAGACGGAGAGTATAGAGAGAAACTTAGTCAGAGATAGGTCACTTGATGCGTTAATTAAACTATATGTTAATTATAACGGTTAAAATTTGTTTGGCTTGTTTCAAACACAACTTAATATTACCATAGCTAAATAACATTTTACCATCTATTTCGTGTTATAAAATTGTATACGAAACGAACGTTGATTAACTTAGTTTTAGTATGACTAGAAAAAAATATATATATACGCTCCTTCCGGTCGGATATTTTAGCTCGTCTGGTATTATGTTGAAAGGTTATATACTACATTATCCCCGGAAGAGGGGGTAATTCCTAACAAGGTTGTCTCAAAATAAAAGATCAGATACTGAACTATTCTCCAAAGAACGGGGTAATATCTGTGAAGATGGGCTCATGATAACTAAGCAGATACTACACTGGATCGAGCATAAATATATAGTGCAACATAGGATTAATAGAAGTAATTATATATTTTCGGCTTCAGAGATATGAATGCGAAAGCTTCATCGGTAAGAGAAGTACAATGATTCAATTAATAGAAGTAATAGTATTGCTTCAGACTCAGAAAGACAGATAATAAATCATTTTCTGTAAATAAATATAATAATACAATTAATATAAATATAAGTGAATTGTTGGCTTCAGAAAGATAAATACATAATCTCGATTAATACTATCTAAAATAAGATTGCCAATCCGTACTTATATATAAAAGGCACTTAGTCTGTGTGTGTTTGTATGTGTGTGTGTGCGTGCATGTGTGCGCGCGAGTGTATATATATGTGTGTGTATGTGTGCGCGCGAGTGTATATATATATATATGTGTGTGTGTGTGTGTGTGTGTGTGTGTGTGTGTGTGTGACGATGAGTTTGATCCCCATGGAATTCAAAACGGTTAGGTTGTTTTTTTGTTGTTTTTATTTTGTTTTGTTTTTTTGTTTTGTTTTTTTAAATTTCAAAACAATTACTTTATGTGTCTGGGAGTGTTCATATACGGGTTTTGTATCGTCATGCCATCCGATGATTATCGAAAATCTATAATGAAAAAATTCGATTAAAAAATGGAACAGTCCGATAATATTAACGCTCTCATTCAGCCTAGCGTCACAAATACATTAGAGAGTGTTCATCACTGTACAATCAGAAAGGCCCGACGTATAAAATCGACAGTGTGTTTTTTTATGAGATGGGGATTAGTTCGAATAGAATGTGTTTATTTAGAGCACAATTGAACCATGCTATTTAATTTTTGCATCTTAAATTTTAATTCAACCCATTACATAAAAAAATCATAACGTCAACAGTAGGTTCTCTACAGTGTAATGTAGACTATAATGTATTGTGGACTAATGATTACGGAGAGGCGTGTCAACCCTCTTCTTGATGCATTGCAGTTGGTCCATGAATAGAACACGCTGTTAATCGATTTCATTGAAAAATAATGGACTTCACCGATTTCGATTACAATAAAAGTATTGGAAGTGTGGAATATTCGTTGATTTTCATTCAATCCCGAGCGACGTCGTGTCACCCTGATAGTAAAAATTTCTGTATGTATGAGTTTGATGTATAGACACACAAATCCATAATTTGTCTTATTAATAGATAGTAGATATTTATTGAGCTCGACAATTTAGAAACAAATAAAAAAATATCATGTCTATTATTCACTGATGAAGGCCTACGCTGGCCGAAAATTTTTATTTCTATTTAGTGAAAAAAAAAAGTTTTCAAGCATCGAATTTTGTTTCAAAGAATATTTCCTATAATTTCATTCTTCGGTTTTTTTTTCTGATATAAAAAAAATGGATTTTTTTTTTCAATTTTTCTATTAATTTAAAAAAAAATGTGAATTTAAATGTTTAATTGTTTTAGTGTCTCCCGAACTACGTTCCCGTTTATTATGAATTGCTTTTTTTTGTCTGGGTTTCAGCTAATGTTAACATTTTTGACATTTTTTCTTTTTGAATTCCTTTTTTCTTTTGTCTTTAGAAAAGCAACATTTGTTTTGAAATTTCAGAATAGTCATCAAACACGTGATAGTGTCACCACATGGTGTAAACTTTAGGTGATCATTCACAACCGTTCTTATTTATTCTTTAACATCTGGATATACGTACGTGTATATATATATATATATATATATATATATATATATATATATATATATATATAAAGAGAGAGAGAGAGAGATGTATTAAGCAATTCTAGCCCTTCTGTTATGTTAAGCACTTCGAAACGTACTTTGTTATTTTTCACTACGAGAAGAGAATTTCGTTTTGTCAGTCAAAATTAATACCAAGTGGAACAACAAGAGAGAGAGGCCGGGGTAGAGGGCGGGGGTTTGTGTTGGGTGTATTACATCCCGAAGATTTGTCGCTGTTCTTTATAAAGAAAACATATAACCACAGGGTGTCGCACACGAACGGTACCAATTTTAGCTGGCTCTATTAAAAGTAAACAGGAAAACGGATCAGCAACTTTAAAATCTTCTTAGGTATTTCCGACTCGTGTCTTCAAGCGGCATCATAATTAGACCGCCTGGTTTGTGACTGATATAACTATGTCCTTGTTTACAGTAGCGATAATGCAGAGCTCAAGACCAGGTGGAATGCCGGATATTGAGTGTCTGTCTAATAAGTCCCTATTTACATGTCTCCCCACGGGGACAATATTACATATAATATCGGATGTTTATGTGATGGACTATTCAGAAGGACCCTCAATTAGACAAATATATAAATGGGGCCAATCCAGAATAATTTCTCCTTTTGTTTCCCAAACAGAGCAAATGCAGAAAAACGCAGGGGTGCAGCACGTCTATCTCATACCACATCTAATGAGGTGCTGAAGGGACAACTGTTCCTTGCTTTAACATCGCTCAAAATTAACTTCGCAATCTAGTTTCTCATTTTTTTTTTAATTTTTACTTTTCACAGAAGAGGCGCTAGTTTATGGTATTATAGCTTTCCGGAATGTATGAATGTAACAGAGTGCGGACGCGCGCATGCAAATGCATACGAAATGCACAATAACGTTACCATAAGAATAAAGCAAAAGGCCATAAAAAAACATGTGGAACATACAAAAGAGTACGTTCGAGAGCCCTTGGGGAAGACGTTCAAGAGCACGTTGAAGATCACGTTCGAGACGTGGATGATTCGAAATCACAGAGGTCAGAGAGAAGGAGCACAATCACGTTGCAGACGTAGGTAACGTTAAAGTCGTAACGAGAAGTGACGCGTGGCGGGAGAATGAGGAAATAAATGTCGTTGCTACAAAAAATAGAGTCTTCATTGTTCGGCATATGTTCCTTGTGACGTATATTGCATGTATTTCCTCGCTGTGGAGATTGTTCTGGAAGGACTATTACGTCCTAGCACGATGCAATTATCTGTCCAGGTGTACTATAGTTACATAACCATTAAATGAAGGTGTTCATCCGTCGCTTCTTGGTGGGACTTTGATTGGGAAAGAGAGAGAGAAATATGAATACATATCAAATAGAAACCGATAAAAACTACAGTTACTGATGTTCTTAAACCACAAGTCCAAGGTGACAAGTTCATTAAGTTCGGCCTTTCTGACATTTCGCAGTACCTTCAGTTATCGACTCGATAAACATTTGTCAAACTCAGCTAGAATAAAATATGATTGAAGACACGCGCTGTAAACTGTAGTTAAGCGACGGGTTGCTGTTCTCGTCATTTTCCAATAACATTTTAGTTTTACGTGTATCTTCGCAAGAACAGTCAGACACAAGGTTTGAAAATGTGAAGTCCTAGCTATCCCAAAAGAGCCCTTATTATTATGTAAGAAGTACAGCATGTAGTAAGAACAGATTGTATTTATTTGCTTTCCCAATGGGCAAATTAGGCACAAGGCCGTTTTTAATGCGAAAGAGGGAGGAAAAGAGGGGCCAGCTTCCGATGGGTGGGAAATGGGAGTTGGATAGTGACAATTGGTATGAAGGGTTGCCCCTACATTGACCAAGGTCTGAAATGTGGGGTTTCCCCCACATATGGTCTTTGCTTGCAGTATCTACCGTTCAGATACTACACTTTGATCTTGGCCAAAAGGCCAAGAAAAAGGTATTTATTTGCTCCCTCACCGAGCAAATTAGGCACAAGGCCGATTTTTAATGTGAGGTGTGAAGGGGAAATGGGTACCAGCTCCACGGGGAGTAGGGTAGCTGGATAGTGACAATTGGTATGAAGGGTTGCCCCTACATTGACCAAAGTCTTATATGTGGGGTTAATATTTATTTGCTCCTCCACCGAGCAAATTAGACACAAGGCCGATTTTTAAAGTGAGGAGTGAAGGGGAAATGGGGACCAGCTCCCGATGGGTGGGAAATGGGAGCTGGATAGTGAAAATTGGTATGAAGGGTCTCCCCTACATTGACCAAGGTCTTATATGTGGGGTTTGCATTTATTTACTCCCCAACCTATCAAATTAGGCACAAGGCCGATTTTTAATGTGAGAAGTGAAGGGGAAATGGGGACCAGCTCCCCGGGGAGTATGGGAGCTGGATAGTGAACATTTGGTATGAATGGTTTCCCCTACATTGACCAAGGTCTTATATGTGAGGTCGCCGCCACAAATGGTCTTTGCTTGCAGTATCTGCCGGAACAGAAACTACACTTTGATCTTGGCCAAAAGTCCAAGAAAAGCTTAAAAAGCTAAGAACAGCATATATTAACAGATGACCTTTGATCTTAACCAAAAAGGCCAAGCACAAAAGACAGACCGACAGACCGACCGACCGATCGACGAAGTGACTAATAGAGTCGCTTGCACGCGACTAAAAACAAATTCCGACAACCTGTGTTTCTCTCTCGCATTATATCTATCATGATTCAACTATCAATTTTTCTATTTCATTGACTTTTCTCCTTGAGTGGCCTTCATCCTTGATAAGTTATGAATAGTTTAAAAAGTTAAGTAAAAATAGTTTACGGGCGCACTAAAAATTATAGTACATTTCGATCCTAGTATGTTAGTATACGTTCGTCTTTAAGATAATCGTTATTTTAGATGAGTGTTTGCGCTATTAAAAATCAATAGTTAAGCAAAGGTTGAGCAATCACTAGCTACAATTCTCCTATCGTTTAAAAGTCATGGAAAATAGTAATAAGGGAATTCTGTGACAGGTTTACAAAAATCATTGTTATTATTTTTTTTTCTAAATGGATTAATCCGACAAACGAAATATACATAGTCGTTTGCTTCACTAAAACATGGAGGGGGTCTAACAGCAGACGTTTATATTTATTATTTATTATTATCTTATAACAATTGAACTGACGATTTTGACGAATAACAAAGTCATAGTTTGAACTCTCATTCTTGATGTTTAAGTACTAGTTTGTTTTATATTTCTCTTTTCCTTTTCAGATTTATCGTAGAAACTAAACACGTAAAATAAAAGGTCCTCAAACAATTTCTTCTTTTAACGATACGAAATTAATAATTCAATAGAGATCATGTAAAAAAATATAGATTTATTGAGTTACAACCTGTCATATCATATTACAATTAATTAATTCCGATTGTTTTCTCTCCAGAGCTGGAATCGAGGCGTACACATATCTTTTCACTTCCTGTTGAACAGTGCGCAAATGAGACCACTGAATGGTTCAAAACAGCAATTGAAGCACATGTTCCCATACGGAAATTTTATAGCAAAATCCACTCTCCCCAATGGTTTACTTCTACTTGTGCAGTCGCCATCGCGCAAAGGCAGCATGCGTACCGCAGATTTAACCGACATAAGTCCAGTTCAAACAGGCAGAAGTATATAGAAACCAGAAGTAACTGTAAGAAAGAAATAGCGACAGCTAAGAAAGAATTTACTGAAACCAACAAAAAAACGCATCGAAGCACAGAAATTAAAATTGATCGAGCGAGCGAAAAAGCGAGAGAGAGAGGAGGAGCCTATTACGTGAAAATGCCTGTTAACCAATATTAATCGTGTCGGCTCATAATTGTTCACCTCAAATTGACATAGATTCATTTATCTTCCAGAATCCCATACCAATCATATCTTACGTCATTTCTGCTCACTCATAACCGTTTTCACAATTCTACATTTCCAGTAACATTTTTATTTTTCCATATTTTATTATTCCATATTGCCTGTTCAAACGAAACCCCAAATGTATACACTACCTAACTCACCTATTTAACACAAACATTTTCATTTTCAACAATGCACTTTAATCAGACAGCTTTTAAAAGTCAATACATATTTTAACTGTGATGGAAAAAATTGCTCATCCATGATTATTTTAGTGACAACCAGCCAAAATGGTGCCCAAATATACTGCTTTAGTCCTAATCCATGATTGAAGCTATTGGTGATTTATCTAAATACTAGCTGAAGTACCCGGCGTTGCCAGGTTGTATTTGATATATTGAAATTCCCGTCCTCATACGGAATTATCTTATTGATTAAACGAAACATTAATCCATCATGGCTTCTTTTTCCATATCCTCGATGAGGTAGGAGCAGTAGATGCGTTTTATTTTATAAAGATTTCACCAGTAGCCCTAATGCTCTTTTAATCTTTTATTTTTTAGTTCTTCTTTATACCAAATGCGATATAAGAATCTATATATTAATACGATAGCGATAGTGTTATCTTGTGTGTCACGCTTACATCTTTTTTCTTTCCGAGTGACTTTCATTTAATTGTTTTGACCTTCCATTTCTTGTAATAAATAATTTTACCAAAAATTCTTGTTAAGTTTTGGTTTCGGTTTCGATTATAGCTGGAGGAACTCAAGTTATATATATATGTATATATATATATATATATACAGACGATTGGGTTTCAATCCTGGCTTGAGGTAGTTGCCTGTCTAGCCGCACTGATGAGCTGTGAAACAGCGAAACAGTAATGTATGTGGATGACTATATATATATATATATATTATTCAAAATCATATACCAAGTAATATGAATATATATATTTTTTTATTTCTGAAATCACAACTTTATAATATATAATAATAGCACCGACTCTATAATAATATATGCGAACATATTTAAGCGTATTTTACGACCGAGCTACGCTGGGTGTCCCTAGTTACTTAGATAAATACTTTTGCAGTTTCAACAAAAGAGCAACAATGATATATGGGCATCTAAGTTTACGCTGAACATCCGTAGAATGCTAACATCAATATATTACATATGAAAGAGTCAGCTGTGGAATTACTGCAGGTCCCGCTAATTGCAATTATTATTTTTTATCACAGTGCATATCTGAAAACTGTTAAATCTGTAGCAGCCGAAATTTGTTACAATCACAGGCAGTAGCTAATTCTCGCGGCTCGAGATTTGAAATCCATTTTCTTCCTGGCTTGTCCACTCACAAGCCAGCTCTCAATCACGTGACCGAGTATATAATAGGCGAAATCTGAAACTCTTAACTCTCTTACGCCCTGGCTTCAGCTGGCAGCCAGCAGACTGAGCCTGGGGCTTTGGCCCCAGGTCAAACGTGAGTACAACAAACCAACAATGGCTCTTCTAACTACCACTTATTTCCAGATGCGGTACCCACACGAATTTTATTTATCATGCTAAAGAGCTTTACTCGTCGATACATCCACACACACACACAAACACACACACACACACACACATACCCACGACAACACATAAACACACTGAATACCTTTTTCTTTCTCCTTTAACCGGCTTCCTTCATCCCGACGATTACTAGCTGTAAACACGTGTAAACGGAACTGTTTTCTCTTCAACAAGCCGGCAATATATTAAATCTATATTTACACAAGAACACTTCCACCTACTAACCCGTTTCTCTCTTGCACACGCTACTAGCGAAGATGATAAATAAAGTTGTTTATTAAATGTTAAAGTAAGACTTCTTTTTGTTGTCTCTAATTATTAACTAAAAATCTTTTTTGTTTTAACTATTTTATGTACAATATACATGAAGATGACATAAATAATCTATTCTAGTCATGAAAATTCATTTTTCAGCAGTGCATATAAAATACTGGTAAAAGTACATATAATATTAATTTTGAAGAACCTCTACATAAACAACATTTTGAGTGTGACATTTGACAGGTGTGCAAATGTAGAGGTTTTCAGGACTTCCAATCCGTGAGCAACCAACATAAAACTGGATATGAAAAAAGCAAGATTTCTGAAGATTAGGTCCAACAACTTTGAAGATTGTTCTTTGAGTTTTATTAATTGAGCGTTATTGGCAAAACTAATTTTATTGGGAATTGGAAACGCTTGAGCAGAAATGGCATGTCAGAAAAAAATAAGGGGAATCCGAGGAATTAACAGAGTTTCACCCTTAAAATTTCCAGTTATTATAATGACCCTATTTTTTACATAAGCATCACCACTTATCAAGGCCAAGAGGCCACTTGAGGATAAGGGTTCAAGAGTGTACAATTGACAATTAGACAATATAGTAATCGGTAATTTTGTAACTTAAGTGGAACGGTTCATCAAAAACTTGTTTACGTTAGACTTGAAAACCATATTGTAGTCAGCTGGAAACCAGGAAAACGGAAGACAATTCCACAGGCGTGCAGTTCTAAGAAAGAAGCTTTGTTCATGGAATCTACATTTAGGTTTAGGCACAGAGTGGGGGAATTATTTATAGTGTGTTCTGCTAGACAAATGTTTCTTGTGAAAGTTTGGTGAGGGGTGACCATAGTTTGGAGCTCAGTCGAGCACTTGCCATGAAAATAACGATAAAGCAGAGACAAACTCGCAACATCTCGGCTGTGAGAAAGAGGTTGCAGAGAAGAGAAAAGGAATCCCCTACGAGGCTCCGAAGTCTATTTTGAACTCTATCAAAACAGGATAAGTCCTTTCTAGCAGTTCCTGCACAGATTTGGCAACAGTACTCCATCCTTGGACGTACCTGGCTCTTATATAGATAGAGAATTGCATCAGCAGTGAGATATCTTCTGAATTTATAGAAAGATCCCACTATTTTTCCAGCGGTCTTGGCAACGGATTTAATGTATGTGTTCCATTTAAGCTCAGGAGTAAAGGTCAAGCCCAGAAGCTTGTCAAAGAATATTAGCTTTCAAAGATTTAATTGCTAACCGTGTGGCATTACACAGTTAGGTTGATCAAGATTTCTTGATAATATAACTAGAACTTTTTCCTTCAATATCAGGTTATAATGTAGTATTCCAGGCGGTTGTAGTGAATTTTACAAGAAATTCTACTTCCTGGTCTTTATTAATAAAAAATCAATGGATTGATAACTCTTACAAGAGAGTATAATTGATCACACCAACAGCATCATTTCGGGGGGTGGGCAACATTGATAACTAAGCAATAATCCATCACTTTACAGCTGCTAAACTTCTGACCGACCATACATATGTATTTAGGCAAGTCCGTTCTACAGCAGATATCCTAACTGTAATCTCTGAATATATATACCATACACTGGAGAAAGCAGAGGAGGGTAGAGCGGTTGCCCTATATATATATATGTATATATATATATATATATATATATATATATATATATATATATATATATATATATATATAAGCCTTTTGACAGGGTATCGTACGATAATCTTCTTAGAAAAATCAGGTTATACTGTATCACTGGATAAATACTTAACATAATTAAATCCTTCTTAAATAAGAAAAGAACCCAGGTTGTTCTCGCGTACATCTAAACAACATGATATAAACGCGGGTGTACCTCAGGGGTCTATCTTTTGACCTTTATTATTCCTAATATTCATAAATTACCACCCTGATAAAATTGCATCTGAGATGGGTATATTTTACTCGTTATAAACCATCCTTGGTGTATGATTACTACTTCTTGTTAATTTCAGTGTTAGGTGATATGTAGTTTAAGAGTTTACCTGCTAAATATTTACACACACATACATCTATTGTTTTATTTATATAGAAAATCTAAATGAAATTTTATTAATGTGTCACCACGTATCAATGCCAAATTCCCTCGAGGATGAGTGTTATTCAGATAGAAGGATTGTCAGTAAAAGGAGGAAGATCTTATAAGATAATTAAAACGATTAATGAAATGAACTGTTATTACGTATGCGGACTGTTTATGAAATGAATAAGATGACATTGAGTTTGAAGATAATAATGAAGGAAATCGGAATCCTGGTAATGTACTTAACAGACAGAAAACACTTGCGAAGAATCCCTGTTCGTGGAAATTCTGCCTGACTCCAAGCACATTGGAGAAAGATCAAAAGTTTTTGGTTTTATTGTGGTATAATAAGTTCTTATTGTGAATGCATTACCAAGACAAACTAGATGTTGAAGCTTTGTCAAGCTCCTTCCAAGAAAAAAAAACGCCTCTGAACAGAAGAAATCATGGTTATATCCAGAGATGGGACTGTGGTGACAAGCAAGATATGCTGTCTTCTGATTAATGATCATCTTCCTCTCAGATAACGCGCACGCCCTCGTTTTCTCATGTTAAGAATGGCTTTCTTACTCGTTTGATTATGTCTACTTATTAAGTAAGTAAAATGGACACTAGAAATCGGAGGTCAAACAAAAAGAAAAAAGCAGACGATCTTGACTATAATCGAAGTCATTTCCACTAGATTTTAAGGTATAAATTCTTAATTTAAAGATGTAGGTCTGCGACTCTTACCTATAATCTTGCAGTACAAAAAGTTGTTATAATAAGAACTAGATATTACGACCCGGCTTTTCTCATGATTTATAATGTTCAAAATTGTTTAGTAGATACTTCACGATTTATAACAACACTTTTTTTTTACGTCCGGTACGTAAGTTAAAGAAAAAGGCAAATGACGAAACACTAATTCTTACTAAAAAATAATCGTTAATCCCGTGAGCTGATCTTACTTTATACAAGTTTATTTTAGCATGCGCATATTTGCGAACTAGAGTATTTTAAACAAATCGTAGCGAAATAACATAATACAAGAATAACAAATGAGAATTGACTAGCCAGAATCATATTGATTTGTTTGTTCAAATACTGTTTATTTCCAACTTTTAAATCTGACTGACACAACTCAATATATTATATTATTATCGTTGTTAATCTTATTATTATTAGTATTAGTATTAGTAGTAGTAGTACTAGTAGTAGTAATAGTAGCAGTAGTAGTAGTAATGGTAGTAGTAGCGGTAGTAATAGTAGTAGTAGTGGTAGTAATAATAGTAGTAGCAGTAGAACATGGTGGAACGATAAAATTATTGCCCTACAAAAGACGACATGATTCCATTTCTGTTTGATGAAAACCGGTTTTCTTTTTTATTTTGTTGCAGACCATCTACTAGTTTGCCAGTCGTGTACAAATCACAATAGCGGTAGCAGCCTTCTATCATGTCTGAAAGTAACACAACGTTCAACAAGCGAAATGCGCCGCTATACAACTCATGCTCTCTACCGATCCAAATTATGAAAACAGAAAAATTACCAGCACCCTCTGAAAGCATAGCTTGATTACCACGAATAACAGGAGCATGCCCAGGGTGATGAAAACAAAGTTTCAGGTCAGAGTTATGGTCTTTAGTGTGGTTTCAAGTAAGGGCCACATCATGCCACCTCACATCTTCGAAGTCGGCTTGAAAGTCAACACCAAGTGTTGTGCTGAAGAGTGTTGTGATCCCGTGGTGTTATCTGGTGGCTGCTGGCAGGTCCTGGGTGTAGCATCAGGAGTCGGTGCAGTCCCATAAGTCTAAAGAGACTCAAACTTGGTTCAGAAAGAGTGCTACAAGTTTGTACCCTTCTGTTACTATGATGGGACAATAAAAGATGTAATCACATTTAGTTATCGGAAGCAGAAGGTTTACATATAAACATATTATATACATATTAGAATAATGTGTGCATCGTTTGACTTGTTTAGAACTCGTTAAAGTTACTAATTTTCTCTTGCAAGCAGGATTGATAGAAGAATCGAAAAGTACGAAGATACATTTAAAGATACTGACAGTAAAATTAACAAAAAATATTGAAAGTTAACTTTTAAAAAAGGTACAGACTACTTACGCTGATTTTAGAATGTTCACAAAATGAAATTTAACCCATCCCTAACCTGTTCTGCTAAGTAACTATTCAAACCGCGAAGAAATGAACCTACAAAGATTCTGCAACATTTCCTTCGATACTTGAGCAAATTCAGCATCAATTGCTACTCTCATTTTTTTCTCCACAATTGGTTCCGGTTTCCTGCTTTAAACATTGTATTTTTCCTGTTGTCTAAAAGTTAATCTAAAATGTTTTTATTTATTTTACTTCCAAGATTAATCGTGTATTATCACTCTTCTAATTTTCTTTCGATTTTCTCGTGCTACTCGATCAGGCTGTCTGAAGATATCGGCTTTTTACTTAAAATGTATCAAACATTGATGCTATTGTTTTTGCATCCTTCCTTTTGTAAAACTCAATCATGCTCTGCAACGCCAAAAATAAAAACAGCAATTTTCCATCCACAGACAACCAAATCAATCACTAGGAATAAATATTTGAAGATATAAAGAACCCGAAGCGTAAAAACTTTTACCCAAATGACCGGATTCGGCATTAAAAAACACGAAAAGGGTTGATATGCCGTAAAACAATATAACAAAACCAAATACTATGAATAAACGTCTGGAAATATAAGGAACCTGAAACATAAAACTGTTACCAAAATGATCGGCTTCAGCATCAAATAAACCAAAAAGGGTTGATATGCCGGAAAACAAAACAACGAAACCAGTCTTTAAATTTTGTATGCAAGTCACACTTAGTAAATTGGACAGTTGTGAAGATTTAAATGGTCTACACTTTATTTAAGGGCATCCGTTATATTGATTGTCAGATTCTGTTCTTTTCAAAAGAAATTATTAAAGCAAGAATTCAAAAGAATATGACGAGAAAAATACAAACACACACAGTTATCTGTCGTTTTTCGCACATCTATTTAGTCGGCTTCGATTAACAATGACGTTGATAAAGTTACACGATTACTTCTGTCGTTTTAGTTTTAATATAATAAAAAAAAAAAATTAAATTCAAACTCGTTAATTCTGCAAGTTAATTTAATCGCATTCAGATGACTCCCAGAGGGAGATAACTCGTCTCTAGACACATCAATGACAAATTATCGGAAATTCTAATGAGCTTAAAGTAAACCGTTGTCATTCATACTTCTGAAATTTTTATTTAAAAATATAAAGAAGTTTATGATTATAAATGGGTATTACACGTTTGTGGCGTTACATATTAGTTATAATTAAAATCTTAAAAAATACAATATGTAATACGAGAAAAACTAAAAAAAAAAAGTACTAGCATTACTGTGGTTAGAATTCAGTGTATTATTTGTCTTATATATATTTTGAATGTTTTTAAGAAACTCTTAGTATCAACGCATACTGAGCCCAAATCTCTTTCTGGTTCTCATCAATTCTCTCAAATCATATTCATAGGTCATTCGTAGATATTCATGCAGGCAACACCACAGTCTATGGCAACACTTCAAACGGCCGTAATGGCTAATATTTTTCTGATTCTCTCTCTTCTGATCTTTAACACGTGATGTGATAATGAGGGAAAAGGGTGGCTGGACAATTTAAATGCATCTAAAACAAAGCTTCCCTCTTCTAATTACAATCACCCTCAGCCTCATCCGAACCTAATTAAAATGGATGGTTCTCGTCTTGGGGAAGTACCATGTCTTGACAAGCTTCTGAGACTGACCTTCACTTCTGATCTAAAACGGAACACGTACATCAAATCTGTTGCCAAGATCGATGTACCGCCCCAACGGGTATCTCACTGCCGATGCAATCCTCTATCTGCATAACTGCATAAGAGCTAAGTACGTCCTTAAATGGAGTACTCTTACTACATCTAGGTAGGAGCTGCTCGCCCCTACATATGTTGCCTTGATAGAGTTCAAAAACGGCTTCAAAACTTAATAGGTGATGCCCTTTTCTCTTCACTGTAACTTCCTTCCGACAGAAGAGACGTTGCGAGCCTGTCTTTGTCTATCGTTACTTTCATGGCAGGTGCTTGTCTGGGCTCTAATCTATGGTTTCCCCCGTGTCAGACTTTCACAAAATGGACTCGACTAATTGAAATCACAATGAACAATTTCCCCTCACTCTACCTGTGCCTAAATCTAAATGCAACTTCCATGAAAAAGCTCCTTTCCTCAGACTTTCCGCCTGTGTAACACTGTTTTACTGGCCTGCTTCCCGGCCGACTACAATATGGAAGCCTTTAAGTCAAATATAAACAAGTTCTTGCTGAGCCATCTTCTTAAATAATCAAAATTATACCCAATCTACGCCATTAACGATTATTACATTACCACCTTACATTCATTAGCCCTACTCCTCGAGTGGATTTTGGGCGTTAATTGTGATGATTTCCGTGTAAAAAATATACTAGAAATAAATTATAATTTGCTATCACTTTTGGTCCAACTATGGCTTTGTAGTCGTCGAGCCGAGGTAAGTTTCTGTTCAGCCCTAGGACATCTAGATCTCATGGTTTAACTTCTTCCTGAGAATGGGATCAGTTTACGATCTTTTTGAGAAGAGATTAGATTATTGCTAACCGTTCAAGGAGCCGCTACTGGAGAATGCCGATAGGGTTGCTCAGACATATTTTGTAGTCCAGTACGTTGGCTTTTCCAAACTCACATGACTTTGTGCCCAGCCTCCTGCAAAGGAGATTCATATTTTTCATCCAACGTGTTCTAAATTTCAGGACATATTAAAATTCACATTTTAAACAAGTCAGATACAACAATGCTTCTCCAATAAATTATCGATTTTTAACAGCATGTTTATTTAAGCATAAAAGGATGAAAGTTGTGTTCATTGAATAAACAGATAATACGCTTTGAAATATTTATTTGCACAAAATATTTAAAAAATAACATTTTAATATTTGAACAAATTATGCACAAAGTCATTAAATGTGTGGGGAAATGGTTGACGTTTTACATGCTTCGTCAGAAAATCCGCCATTTTATTTTCTCCCCAATCTTCTAAGGCATTACCATGTAAAGCGGATGCTAAGTCTTCTTATAATATAAGCGCCATTTTCTCCGTTTGCTTCTACATGCATGTTATATATATATATATATATATATATATATTGGTGTTACGGGTCACCCTTTGTCAGAATAACTAGAAAATGTCAATCCTACTCTTTACTACGCTCATCAATCACCATAATACCACATTTAGTCCAATGGCCGTCGTACTTACATTTCCCCATATCATTCAAAAATATTTATTGAAAGTAAATAAATAGGTGCATACAATCATGTCATTGGTGAGCTTTGTGTGGGGAATAATTAAAGTTGGTTAGTAAAGTCCTCTCAACTCTTTTTTTAGATACTCCACTTTAAAATATTTGCGCAAAATATAAAATATTACATAATAAACAAATTAGGTACAAGGCCAATTAAAAGTGCAGGGATAATGGATGTCATTGGTCATCCTTAGTCACAAATACTTAAAATTGTCTTAACTCGAACCATCTCAGTCAACACAATATAACATTCATTCCAGAGACTGTTTTACTTAAGTTAAACCCAAATCTGAAAACTTTTATTGAATCAAAGGCCAGGGAAAGGCTATTAATATATGAAGAAAATGATTTTGACATGATTAGTTTACATGTACTTACATATGAGTTCCCATTTACTTGCCTCACTACGAGGGCAGAGTTAGGCATCAAGGTCATTTTTTTAATGTGGAGAAAAAGAACAAAAATAAAAATTATCTCAGTAATGAAGGATTTCTCCTCCACTAACTGAGAACAAAAAATCAAAGTGTAGTATCAGAACAGATACTACACTTTGATTTTTGCCCAAAGGCCAAGAAGTCTCTTTGTCTTGTGTTTACACTTTGTAACTGATATTCATGTCAAGCAAAGTATATTACCACCAAGACGAAAGGGTATAATCAAATTAGGCACCAGATTTATAGAGCATGCGTGTTTTGGGAGATTCTTTCACATCTCCACCAACCATGAAAGAAAATAAATTGGGCAATACTGCTATAAAGATGAAACCATCACTTTAAAAGAAAAAAAAAACACAATTTTGTGTTCTGTTGTTAAAATTGTTTTAAACGACAAAAGAAAAAATGAATCATCTCTATTATGACTACTGCAGAAAAAGAAAAATATGAACAACCATTACGCGTATGATGACGTCGACAAGAAAAAGTAGGAGAAAAAGAAACGAATCAATTTTACTGAGAGTAACACGATTCCATCTGCTACGACGTGTCAACAAGATCGCATCCACTGTAAGATGATGAATCGCCGTCCGTTTATGAAACGAAACGGTTTCTTAAAGTCGCCACAACGTAGGCTTTCGACAATCTCGGCACATATTACAAAAATATGCATGCTTTCATCTTTCTGTTCGTCTATTCAGTGCATGAATCAGTTGACGCCAGGACAACGCGGTATTTATTTTCTTGTTTTCGCATGAAGAATGTGACACAAGGTCGAGAGATGATAAGAGGCAAGTATTCTGGCCTTTTACAAATTCACTGGACAACTCCATCCGCATTCCTTGGTCAGAGTGTCTCATGCAATAAGCAACAAAATTACTCCACCCCAAACAGTGGAAGCAAAGCCTGGGAAGGTGGCCCGCCTAGGACTAGCCAGACCGAATATCTCAGCCTTTTCACACCTCAGAAACCACCGAAATAATCCACTTTCTGCTGGACTAATTGTTTAGACTAGAAACCTAGACCGGTATGTGACCATGATCGTGACTGGAGGCCAAAGGAATCGCGCTTCTTTTCATCAGAATACCGCTACTAGCAGCAGCTAAACGGCCAGTATAAAAACACCTAAAGTTTTGACACTCAGACATTTTCAGACATATCATGACACCGTTGAATTCAGGCGACACGACGACAAAAATGAGCAGGAGTAGCAGTTCCATTTCTGCCCACAGCGTCAACGTCGACTTGGCGAAGAGATTAGCAGTACAACCGACTCTCTTAATGATTCCAACCGTCAAGTAATATACAAACACTTCTAGAGGAAACCACTACTTGTATACACTAATTCGTCTTTGTTGATGTTACATAAAATTACGTTTTTTTATGTTTACTTGTGGACGAGAGTCATCTTACGCTGCACAACTATTTCATTTGTCACACTTGCGTCATTAAAGGATAATGTAATAAAGTAACAAGTAATATTCACCGGACGTTGTCTGTGTTAAGCTATTTTTACTGGTTAAATCTAATTTACAATCGTTGTCCTAAACAAAAGTTAAAACAAAACATTTGATGTGTTCCCTAAGTGATAGGAAGTAAAAAAGAAAAAAATGACGAAAAAATATTTTCAAAATGATGAATGAGTTTATCAGCAGAACTACGGAGATGTAGTTATTCACCAAACGCACAAAGAAAGCTGAATAGGATTATCAATCAAAGAGTTACAGATATAATTTGGGTTATATTGCGGGCGGCGGTGAGTTTTGCAATAG
Source organism: Euprymna scolopes (assembly GCF_053919585.1). Classification (NCBI taxonomy): domain Eukaryota; kingdom Metazoa; phylum Mollusca; class Cephalopoda; order Sepiida; family Sepiolidae; genus Euprymna; species Euprymna scolopes. The sequence continues at coordinate 46,272,994 of NC_136510.1, read as the reverse complement.
TTTATGAGGGTCGGGAAAAGTTTGCTGGCAGTCTTGGGTTTGCGACGGTTGACGATAGTTGCGAGTTGGATAGAGTGAAAGGAAGTTGATAGCTTAGATCAGGTCGACAGTGCTTTAGGAGATCGACATGGACTGACATCAATTAACGAATATGGCTTCAACTAAACGTAGATGTTGACCTTAGCGTGTAGAGAGTCGATGGTGTCAGACACCCTTATTCCTAATGCAGCTGATATTTGCAGAATGGGTTGGAGTTTTTTGGGGCTTTTTTTGTTTTTTTGTTTTTTTTAATTTTAGATACTTGTGAACCGGTCCCCTTCCTCCTCCGTCGGCAGTCGCCTTTGTGGGAGACAACGCAAGACAGAAGAGAAATTCACGGCACACAACGTTAGGATCGGCGATCGTTGGTGAACAGAGGACCAGATGATTTTGTTACAATACAAAAACAGCTTGCGCGGTTGTTTTGTCTGAAAAAATACTTGTTGAGGCTGCGTTACTTACACGCAGCAGTAAAACTCACATAACTTTATTTAATCCAGACAAATTTTATGATTTTTAATCTACCATGTACCCACGAAATAAATATTTAAATCGTTAAACTCTGTTTTTTAGATAAGAATTCAGAAATATTTTTACAAAAATATTATGTTTGTTTTATAAAGTGGAGAAAACCTAAAAAACTTTAATTTCATTTCTTTTTGCTCTAATATGCTTCAGTTATGTTATCGATCTCACTGATAATTGCCCTAAGTGACAAAAGATTCTAATGGTTTCTTTAAATTCTATAAAAAGTGTCGGCATTATTGAAACTTATTGGACGTTTTAAATTGTCAGTTGTAACAGATTTTCACATAGAAAACAAATTAAAATAGAGAAGTAATTCTTTGCTATGGTGATCTCACTTGTCTCAAGAGAAGCTAGAGTTATGCCCCTTGCACATTGCAGAAAGATATCATCTTCGATTAACACCTGTCATAGATCTCTCTTCAAATAAGACATTTTTGGACTTCATTTGTAATAGAGAATAAAAGTTGATTTATACAGAAACTGTAATTCAATCATTTTTTTTATTTTTATTTTTGCTGTATTTAACAAATACTACTACTTCGCATTATAACTATTATCATATCGATTTCTGTAACACACAAGGAAATATTCAGTTTTATTATACAGAAAGAATATATTCATGAGAAAAATATTTTTACCTCATTATCAGCAAGCGTTATCAACCGAAGGTGTCGCCATAAAACTTTAGTCAATTATCGTTTTTGTTGGAGTGGGTAGTCGTGTACTTTAGCAAACAATGCAAAGTTAAAGTTAGATTTCCTTAATCACATCGATCTTTGAAATGCTTCGATTAACACTGGTGTTGACAGTCACACGATCTCAAATAAGGTATTAGTTTAAAAGCAAGAAAAAAAACATTCTAATGTTCGCTCGTTGATTCGGCAAGTTAATATAATCACATTCTGATGACGCCCAGTACGAGATAACTCGTCTCCAGACGCCAACTCATCAATGACAAATTACCAGATATTCCAATCACCTTATCGATCTTATCGCCGTAGCATTTGACATTTAACTTGGCTCAATATGGCACATGGTCTGCACTGGTATTATCAAGATCGGTAGAGAGAGAGAGAGGGGGCGAAGAGAGATGAGAGAGAGGGAGGTTACTTCGACAATGAAAACAGTAGTCAAGAGTTATACGTTCAAAAATTAGAAGATAATGAAGAAGAAAAAGAGGAAAGAAAGAAAGTTAAAAAAAAAAAAGATGATGAATGGAGGGGAAGATGAGGAAGAGATGAAGAAGATAATTGTGAATTGGATGGAAAGAAAAGAATGAAGAAACATAAGATTTAGACGAAGGAAAAGAAAAACTAAGGTGAAGAAAAAGAAAGAAGAGTAGAAAAAGGGAAAGGAGAAGTGCAGTGAGAAGAAGAAGAAGAAGAAGAAGAAGAAGAAGAAGAAGAAGAAGAAGAAGGGGAAAGAATGAAGACTAAGTTAAAGAAAGTAAAGAAGAAAAATAGATAGCGATAAAAAGAGAGAAGAAACACAAAGAAAAGAAAGAAGAACGAAAGTAGGAAGACTGAGCAGGGGAGAGGAAGATGGAAAAAAGGGAGGAGTTGGAGAAGGGAAACAGAGTAAAAAAGAAGAAGAAGATGAGGAAGAAAGAAAAGAAAAGGAGGCAGAAATAAAAAGCAGTCCTTAACAGTGTAAAGAAACGAGGTCTTATTGGTTCTGAATAAAACAAAAACATCCTTTTCTTAAACTACGATTATATTTATTCGCTTACCTGAATAGATACATCGCTTAATATTTCAATCTGGTACTGGCCAGATTCAACCTAACTTAACTTCGGGAAATGGTGCGTGTCAAAGTGATTATGATGTATATATCTATATATTAATACGATAGCGTGTGTGTTACTTTGTGTGTCACGCTTACATCTTTTTTTTTCTTTCGAGTGGCTGTCATTTAATAATTGCTGTGTCCTTCTGTTTCTTGTAATAAATAATTTTGTTAAGAATTCTTCATAAGTTTTGGTTTCGTTTTCGATTATAGATGATGGCACTCAACTCATCTATTTTTTTATTTTGGAAATCACTACTTGTTTTTTAACAATCATGCTTACATTTTTAAATAGGGGAAAATCAATAAGTCACTTCTTTTTTATTGTTCTATTCTTTTTATTGTTCTACACGCTACTGTATTAATATAGACCTGCTTAGATAAGTATTTTTGCAGTTTTATCAAAAGGGCTAGAATAATATCATGGTCCATACTGAACGTCCACAGAATGCCTAGCAGCAATATATTGCACATGAAAGATATTGCTGCTAGGCATTCTGTGGAATTTCCACGTCCCACTAGTAAAACATTATTAGCAAATGAAATAATTATGTTGGCCTACTTATATTTTAATTTTGTATTAGATGTACTATTTTATCGTGATGCAAACAGACAAGCAAGCGTTTCTCGCGTATGAATATTTCAAAGCAGGCCCATGCAAGATTTTTCCAACTACACATACTGTTGGAATTCAGGAGATGTACGAATCGAGTGTTCAAATCGCTATTCCTTCATTAACTGGTAGCAAGGATAGCATTAGAGCTCCGTTGGACACTGCATCCAAGAAATGCACTAAAGCAACCATTCTCACCCCCTATCTGCCATTTTTATTTTATTTATTTGCTTCCCGACCAAAGAAAATTAGGCACAAGGCCGTTTTTAATGCGGGGTAAAAACCAGCTCCCCTAAAAGTAGGCAAAAAGGGGGCACTCTGGTTACCAAAAATAATAATTGTCCCAGTATAGAGGATTTCCCCTCCATTGACTGGTACAAATTATCTTAAGTGCAGCATCTGCAGAACAGATGGTATTTATTCGCTCCCCCACCGAGCAAATTAGACACAAGGCCAATTTTTAATGTGAGGAGTGAAGGGAGGGGGAAGGGAAAAAGGGGACCAGCTCCCGAGAGGTGGGAAATGGGAGCTGGTTAAAGGTCAGGCATGTGGGGTTGCCCCCACATGGTCTTTGCTAGTCATAGCTTGCAGCATCTGCAGAACAGATGGTATTTATTTGCTCCCCCACCGAGCAAATTAGGCACAAGGCCGATTTTAATGTGAGGAGTGAAGGGAGGGGGAAGGGGAAAAGGGGACCAGCTTCCGAGAGGTGGGAAATGGGAGCTGGTTAAAGGTCAGGCATGTGGGGTTACCCCCACATCTGGTCTTTGCTAGTCATAGCTAGTCATAGCTTGCAGCATCTGCAGAACAGATACTACACTTTGATCCCGGCCCGTTTGCTTAAGGATGGGGGGAAAAACAATTATTCTCAGGTCGATAACTCGTGAGGTCGTGACAAATACTCATTGGACAATAGGTATGTTTATATTTGGTGGAGTATTTTATGAGTTTACGTTCCTCAGTCTCTTGGAGAAATTATTTTTGGATGAATTGATGAAGATGAGATACATGTGAATGTGTAAACGACATCTTGAACAAGAATTTTTCCGTTTCTGAAAGATAGGATAGTAAGGAAAGAAGGCGCGTTTAAACATCACCAATAGTTCAAGTTGTGAGAAACCCTTTATTCTAGAGTTCCACAAGCATAAGGTTCTTAAAAATAGGTTATTAGATAGAAAGATCTATCAAAATGAGGTATCAGAACAGTAAGTAAAGTAATAGAGACCAATAGACGAACGAGTCAAGCATGATGCAGGCAATAGGCCGGAAACTTCTTATGAACACACGTCATAATAATATTTATAGAAGAGAGGAAGAATTGCAACATGACGTCTGGAAGGGAAGTTTTACAGAGAAGAAGAAATATGTGCATTCGTTTGGTTGTGGACTGTTATTCTAATCTTCATAGTTGTTGTTTCACAACGTTTCGGCCAACTCACCCTCGAGCCTTCTTCAAGTGGTTAACCGCGACGAGATAGGAATGCTGAGTCTTGTAACTGTATCCGTAGTAACTACAGCCTTGTTGTCTCACCACGTTTTCGCCAACTAATCCTCTGGCCTGCTTTGGGTAAGATTGAAATTGCTACCTTCAGACAATGCTCCCCGTAGAGACTCAACGCCTCTATCCACTGCGCCACCAGCCCCGAAATGCAATCAATTTGGGATTTTATGGTCACATAAATTTAATGTTGTGTTCTTATCTGGTTTTCCATTGGGGGGGGGAGGGGTCCGTACCGAATGATATAACTTATTATTTTTACTTTTTTTAACATTTTAAGATAAAGCTACATAATTTGTGTATTCATTTTATTGTGGACAGTTATCCCCATCTTTATAGTTGTTGTTGTTTCATTACATTTCGGCTATGAAGATGAGGATTACAATCTGCGATGAAATGAATACACAAATTATGAAGCATCACCTCAGAGGATTAAAAAAGAATATATATATATATATATATATATATATATATATATATATATATATATATATATGTATATATATATATATATATATATAACTACTTAATTTACTCACGTAAAATTAATATACAAAAGTATAGATTTATGCGTAAACTTTACGTATTTACTTCAAAAGTGCTCAATACATAGGTAGAGCTAGTAAGTAATTTATAAAATATATATGGCGATTAAGCTACACTGAATATTCCGCGTTTTATCCATTCTAGGACTTTTCAGGCTTATGAGCATAAGCCTGAAGAGTCTTAGAGAGGATGAAACGCGGAATATTCAGTGTAGCTTAATCGCCATATATATTTTATAAATTTATATATGTATATATATATATATATATATATATATATATATATATATATATATATATATATATATATATTAATGCGAGAGCGTGTTTGTTCTTTTGTGCGTCACACTTACGTCATTTTTCTTCGAGTGACTGTCGGTTAATTGTTATTCCCTTCTATTTCCTGCAATAAATAATTTTACCAAGAATTCTTCATAAGTTTTGATTTCGGTTTCGATTATAGCTGATGGCACATAAGTCATCTATTTTATAAATAATTTTACCAAGAATAAGTTTTGGTTTCGATTATAGCTGAAGGAACTCAAGTTATATATATATATATATATATATATATATATATATAAAAAATATATATATATATATATTGTCGTAAAACAAAAACAACCGATCAACCAACCAACCAACCTGACCTTCCTCGGGTGATTAACCCCCACGGGATAGGAACGCTGAGTCTTGTAACTACATCTCAATTAATTCATATCTTCCACAGTTGTTGTCTCATCGCGTCTTGGCCAACTAATCCTCTGACCTTCTTGGGTAGAATTGAAACTGCTATCTTCATACAATGCTCATCTTGAACCATATAGATTAAATGCCTCTACCCGCTATCTCAAGGCTGCGAACTGAAATATTCCGCAAAAGAAAGAATACATGCATTATGAAATTTCATCTCAAATGATGTTAAAAACAAAAAACAATTTTTTTTTTAATTTATTTCGAACTATTGTCTTCATCTTTTATAGTTGTTGTTTAACAACATTTCGGCCAATTACTCCTGCGGTCTTCGTCGGGTTGTTAACCGCGATAAAAGTCCGAAATAAATAAATAAATAAATATATATATATATATATATATATATATATATATATATATATATATATACCGCACACACACACACATATACACACAAATTACTCATCTCAAAAAGGATTCCAATAATTAAATAATATATACCATTCGGTACGGATCCGACAATGGAAGATCAGATAGCAAAAAAAAAAAAAAAAATTTAAATTAATAAAAAAAAACACATCCAAACTTGCTCGCCCTTCGCAGTGGATAGAGATATTGAATCTTTCATTTCGAAGCCCAGAGGAATAGTTGGCCGAAACACAACTATAAAAGATGAGGATAATAGTCCGAAAATATACAAATTACTCACCTCAAAAATAATTCCAATAATTAAATTAAAAAAAATATAATTATGAATTTTGTTTTTAAGCAAAAACAAATCACTTTGAATTAATGCTGAATACTGTGTGTATTTACTTGTTTCCGGATTATTAAGACATCATTTCTTTTAACTATTCACGTAATGCTTTTATGTCATTATAAAATATAGTTTTATTAAACATGTGTCAAGTTTTTAAATAGTACTAGACTACTCGTGACCCGTTGTGTCAGTATGTTATATCAGCTATGGAATTCATCTATGAGCGTGACACTTGTGACGTAAAGGAAATAGTTCTTTTTTTTACATAACAGAAACATTTCTATGAAAGTATATTGAAATGAAAAAAGAATATATATAGATTTCTATGAGTTGTTTTGTTTATTATAATTGATTATTTTTGAAAAAAATGACAGCCATTGAATTATAAGTGGTTTGACATACTTATAGGTAAATGTGCACTGAACAGATACCAAAATACTTAAAGTTAAATTCAAATTTTGATATATCTATATCTTTTAATTTAAACGCGAAAAGAAAACAATTGGGACGCTGAAAACGTACACAGCAAAACAATATGTTTTATTGTCACGCTGTAACGCAAATTAAAAAAAAAACATATTTTCGGGTTTATTTATTTATGTTGGTAGTGTAGAAGAAAATGTACGAATGTTTGTTAAGGAAAGTATATTAAAAAATGGAGAATAAATGTTTTAAAAGGCGGTGAGTAAATCGCCGTTGTAAAATGCTCTTATGGTTGTCAACGAGTTAAAGTATTTGTAAGAAAATTGCGTTAAAATAACTTAAACGTAATGAACGATGAAAAAAATGCAGAAAGTATTAACAATTGTTTATTTGGATAAACGCGAAAAAAAAACAAAAAATAATTGGGACGCTGAAAAGTACACAGTAAAACAATACGTTTTATTGTCGCGTTGATTATGTACGCTTGCGCAACCGGAAGTCGTAAACCGCATGTTGGATTACAGCCCCCGTTACAAGGTCATTTGAGTTTTATAATTATATAGATTATAGATTATGCAAAATTCGAACTTTGTAAAAACTACTGTTTTAGGAATGTGTACATTGCCTATTATCAACTAGTCACGTTTCTATTTGCCGAGGAACATATAAAATCCCAAAACTATGTCATTAATATTAATGATTATATATTTATATTTTTGTCATGCAAGCATGTGAACATTTTCCCGGTTTAACTTTATAATATAATTTAATATTTGTTCTGTAGAATAGTTAATACTTGTTTAAAAATTCTATATATCTGATTTAATATTATCATTCTCATCTCCCTTGAAAATTAAAGTCTCTGCAGTTCAATTTTTATGAAGCGTCATAGATAGTGTGCTTGACATTTTAAAACTCTAGAAGAAATGATTACCACAGTTCTTACCTAATAATTACGAATGATACTAATCTGGCACGGGACTTTTCTCCCAGCTCTAAAGCAACCAGAGTCTAGATAATTGTTGAGATTGTTTGTTTTTATGTTGGCTGAGATACGAACCGTATAATTCTAAGTAATTCAAGGTGGCCCATCTTCCCAGGCTTTGCCTTCTCACTTTTTAAGAAATGCTTCGCTATACCAAATCGCATGAGGCGCTTATATCGGATAATGCTGACGGGACTGCGATGCATTTTTGTAGAATACTCGTCCTCTATGGTCCTATCTCTTTGGTTTCAAGCGCACTTGATGCATATTTTATTTTATTCGAATTAAAACAACGTTTCTATAGGACTCTCATTCTTGACGTTATTCTCGCGTTACCTACGCAGAGTTCAAACATTTCAAAATACAATCGCCAGATACAACGCGCGGCTCTTTACAAACAGACTTCTTTCTTCAAATTTACAACATGGCAGGGAAGAAGAAAAAGAGAAAAAAAAGAAACAAAACAACAAACAGAAGATGGATTCTACTTCCGGAATATATTTGTGATAAATTTAAGACAAGCAAAATATTTTTTTATTTTCCTAATATTACGTTGTGATTTAGTTTCAAGCTCACTTGATTCGTATATTATATATATATATATATATATATATATATATATATATAAATGACCAAACTTTTATATATATATATATATATATATATATATATATAAAATTTTAGTCATTCAATGAATTTAAAACTTTATGACATTAAATAGTTAAATTTTAAATCAAAAGATTTTTATTATTCTATGTAAGACGAAGAATACATTTGAAATATAACTCCTTATTCTATAGGATTTCATAAATTTTTAAATTCATTGAATGACTAAAATTTGATTTATATGCCCTGTCTTGTATATCGAGCAATTTTTATTTAGGCGGGATAGTACTTATAGAATATTACTGCCAATAATATTTTATAAGACATTTTATATTTATAATAGGAGATAGAGCTTATAATAAGAATAAATAGTTACAGGTAATAAAAAACACTTTGAAAAAGAGTTAAAAACATATTTCATTTGAAAAGGAAACACTAAATAAGTGGATAGTCCTTAATCCGCCGAGTTCCGAAGAAATACTTTCCCTCTCATCAGACGGTAGGATTTAGCAAAATGCGGGGTCTGATTTTGCTTGCAAAAGAATTTGATGAAACTACAAGTAAATCAAAGATCTTACTTAATAACAAAAAGTGAAGCAGAAAGAATATGGTGAAGAAAATGTGATTTCACGTGAATGGATAGTCTGGTGAAAGGTAAAGTATCCAATGACGGCAAAATCCAAAAATGCAGATCCAAGAAAATTAACCAGTCTGCATATATAATGCAAACCAAAATACTAATAGTAATATCTCTAACCCACCCAGTCGCATCAGGATATATTGTACAAAACTCTTTCAAATACCCACACGGATATAGTTGTATTTTCAATAAAAAAACTCAATAAGGATTTCTTATTCAACAATGCTAAATTTAGCACAAAGAATCTTAACATCTAATAACAAAAAAATTAAATTAGCCCAAAAAATCCCTTTCCCAATTAAACCCAAAATTAACTGTAATTGTAATAACAAACATCCTTGCACACTCAATAATGATTGCATCCATAAAGATGTTTTATATCCATGCACAATTACTGAGCTCCCACGAAATCCTCCCATGACAGACACCAATATTTTTTCTTCAAGTTATCCTTCTTCTCCTCCTCCATCTGATATAGTAACTAATCCAATATACCACTCGAGCAGCCCCTCCATCTACAATCATACAACTAGTAATAATAATAATAATAATAATAATAATAATAATAATAATAAATGATGATGATGATTAGAATGATAATATTTCTCTTAACGGCCATCCTAACATACTCCAGGCTCTATGTCATGTCGCCTCTGCATAACTGAAGCTATAACTATAATTACTTCCCCTCAAAGTAACAATATAATAAATTCTAAAAACGAACTGATCTCTTTCTGTAAACATAAGTCCAAATGTAATAATGGTAATTTTGAAATTACATAGCTATTACTTTAACCTTTCAGATATATATAATTTTTCTATAACATAATCATTTTTTAAATACTTTCTTAATACTTTATAACTTAATAATCCTTTATTTTAATTCTTTATTTCTTCTTTGTTTGGCCGGTTTTTATCTGCAATTTCTGTTTTAGTGTTTAAATATTCCTATCTATGAAATATATCAACCTACCTACACATTCATACCCTGTATGTATATGTACTTATATTTTACTATATGCATTTACTTACGTACTTACTTGCTTTATCCGGAATTTGCAGATACCGGTCATCCTCTCCCCTTAAATTTTTGTTACATTTCATTTCATGTCTTTTAATAATCCCTAATGCTATTTCCTTAAGTTATAACTAGTACATTTAAGTTGACCTCTTTTTTTACCCTATATACTTTGGCGCCTTTTAACGTCATCTTGTCTGGGTCATTTTGACATTGTTTTTTTTATTTTATAATTAATTCAATCACCATTCAATTTTTTTCTTCTTCTTCACTCATTTTTCTTAATTACGCCTTGTCTTGGCAGCCGAGTCTAACGCATATCTTATTTTTCTTTTATTAACATTATTGGAATTCTTTCCCATTTTCCTTGTACCATTTGTAAATTATTCCACGGATTTCGGCCTTTTGGATTATTTTGGACCATCTTCCAATTACGCGATACCCTTGGAATTTACTTGTGCGAATGGAAATCTAACTAATTTTCTTGGATTTGCATTTTTGGATTTTACCGACATTGGATACTTTACCTTTCACCTGACTATCCTCTTTATAACACTTTTTGTTATCAAGTAAGATCTTTGACTTACTTGCAGTTTCATCAAATACTTTTGTATACAAAATCCGACCCATCATTTTGCTAATTTCCTACTCTCTGATGAGAAGAAAAGTATTTCTTCGAAAGTCCGCGGATTAAGGACTATCCACTTATCAAGTGTTTCCTTTTCAGATTAAATATGTTTTTAACTATTTTTCAAAGTGTATTTAAATATGTTTTTAACTCTTTTTCAAAGTGTTTTTAACATGGTTTATTAACTGTTTGCTCTTTTATATATATATATATATATATATATATATATATATATATATATATATATATATTGTTAATGGAGGTTTTCTTATATAGCTTTCTGAAACAGAAACTATACTATTACAATTTTTTATGCTAAATTTAATGGGTAGGTTGGTCTAGTATCTATTGTGCTGACATGATACAATCTTCCAAGGCATTACCTCCTTCTTTAGAGTGGTGTAATGTAATTTTTTTTAAATTCCATTTTCACCTCAAAATAGGCACGGTGCCACTTTCATGTAGGAAGCTACTATCGAGGAAATAAGTTGCAGTGATACTATGTATGATTAGCAAGATGTCTGTTTACATTACACTTGAACTTCTGCGTGTCAGTAAAGTTGAGAAAACAGGAATCCGAAAAGGAATTCCAGAGTCTAGCAGTTCTGGGGAAGAAATTATTAGAGTAGAAGACCTTTTTAAATTTAAGGATCTCTACTGGGTAGGGGTAGGATTGTCGGGTTTGTTGGGACATTTACGTTCATTTGTCATGATACTATCCTTGCAGGCATAGTTTTTTCTTCAAGGGAGAGGGGCTAATTGTCGTAAAATTTCGTTCGTCATACATACTGATAAAAATCTGAAACAAAAGGGAGTATAGTATATGATATAATTTTTGTTTTGTTTTAGCTTAAAACGTTGCATTACCAATAACTCTACATGAGACAAACAAAATGCTAAGACTTGTCTGACAAAGGGGAAGTTTACACTTATTTTCGAGATAAATAATGAATGAAATATGAACATCATGAAACTCCTATCGAATGAAACTTTATATGGATCTTTTTTATAATAAAGTGCAGCGAACTAAGTATTAACAGATTCATAGAGGTTTACAGAGATCACTCACCACAATACATGTATTCTAGATATTTACACTGCGACTACTATGCCAAGCTGGCTGAATTTTGTATGAAAATTTTCTAGGATAATGTGCAGTGAAGTAAGCATTATGGTATCCGTTCGATACAAATTTAGGAATTAATATGGATTAGTTCCCACAATGCAACAATTAATACACAAGTTTGGCATAAAGTGCCCATTCTAAGTAAACGGGCTATAACTTTAAACCTGTATTTAAAGGATTAGAAGTTTATTATATATACATGTATATATATATATATATTGTGTAAGATGATTGATAATTTATAACTTACTAACTAGCTCTACCTACGTATTGAGCACTTTTGAAGTAAGTACTTAAAGTTTACGCATAAATCTATACTTTCGTATATTAATTTATGTGAGGAAATGAAGTAGTTATGTATATATATATATATATATATATATATATATATATATATCATATATAATTTTAAGGGGTTAGAACAACAGTCCGAAGAGCAGAGTATATATATATGTATATATATATATATATTGCTTTACCAATACCTCTACAGAGTATATATATATATATATATATATATATATATATATATATTGCTTTATATTTAATTATATTATATTTAATTTTAATTTTTAATTAATTAAAATTAAAATTAAAAATCGGTTTCATAAGGAAACAAACAAATCAAAAAATTGTACGATCGTTTCGGAAATGATGTTTTTATTGACATAGACAATGAGTCTTGTGTGTGTTTTATTTACTTATCATAAACAATTATTTATTAATATTTTAATTTTTAATTTATTTTATTTACTTACAGATATTCTTACCTATCATTATACTATCAAAATAAACCTGTAACGTATAATTCATTAATTTATCCGTCTATTTTTTCGTTCCTTTTTCTTTCCTTTTTTATAAACAATAAATATCTTTCAATCTCTCCCCGCCCGGCTTAATCACTTTAAACCCCATTTTCAACCCGTTCCTTCCTCCTCCCACCACACCATGCCCACTAATATTAACTCTCCAACCTGTGCCATGGTGATCCTTTAAATTAACTGTAACTTATGCCGTTATAAATATGAATAGCGTCTTTTAATTTTAAACCGTTATAAACTAAAAAAAAACGTTTATAAGAATTAACACATATTTAATATTAAATTTTAAAACCCTCTCTTATCGTATACACTCCTACTACTTTAAATTCCAACGTCCGCTCCCCTCTACCTCCCTTCTTTTCTAACTCCCCTTCATCTACGATTTTTCCATTCTTATTTGATTTTATAACTTAGTCCATCTATGAATTCTGACGATGCTAGTTGGATATTTCCTCTCTTTGAGGATCTTCCTCTAGTTGAAACAATATGTAAACTCATTCTGGACTCACAGTAATAAATTTCTTATATACTGCTCTGGCTACACATTGAACACTCTAGTCCGGTTTTTTCACCACTGGTAAATATATATATATATATATATATATATATAACTACTTAATTTACTCACATAAAATTAATATACGAAAGTATAGATTTATGCGTAAACTTTAAGTATTTACTTCAAAAGTGCTCAATACGTAGGTAGAGCTAGTTAGTAATTCATAAAATATATATGGCGATTAAGCTACACTGAATATTCCGCGTTTCATCAACTCTAGGACTCTTCAGGCTTATGCATAAGCCTGAAGAGTCTTAGAGTGGACGAAAAAGCCTGAAGAGTCCTAGAGTGGATGAAACGCGGAATATTCAGTGTAGCTTAATCGCCATATATATTTTATAAATTACTATATATATATATATATATATATATATATATATATATATATATATGTATATATATATTTCAAACACAGTAGTGTTTGAATATATGATTAAGTTGCAGTGTTAGTCATTTGTAACTGCTTTAAAGCTTCGCTGCTCACTCACTTTTCGACCAAATTTCGAACAATTATTACAGTTTATAGATCACCTTCTCAGCTAAATTGTGGAAAAAATTTCAATTTTCGTTCAATAAAACAAAAGTTATGATGAATTTACTAGCGTTCAAAATCGTAAAGATGTGTAAGGAGGTGAGTGACGATTTTATGACTGGTTTCCATAGCAACCACGTCGCTTCACCGACTACTGTTGTACTGATTCACTGCTGTCTCGAAAAGGGAAGTAACAAGTGAAACAGAGAGAATGAAAGCACGAAAGGGAGATAATTGGGGGAATTTATTGAAAGCAGACGAGTGCTGTACATTATTATTACATAAAAAATAAGACTGAAATTCAACAAAAAAACAAGTGAATTTATTAGAAAAATATTGGCTTTCAAATAGAAAAATGCGAGCATGAAAAGTAATATGATTAAGCTTAAACACAGAAAAGAATAGGACTAGTTATTTAAATTGGAAAACGTACAACATATTCTAGTAAAAAATGCGAGAAATTCATAACTTAAAATATTGCAGCATTAAGAATTTTTTTTTAAATTCACTTTATAATATCATATAATCAATTCTTAATGCTGCAATATTTTATGTTCTAAATTTATTATATTTTTACTAGAATATCATGTCATTTATTCACAGTTTTTACAAGTAGTCCTTTACTTTTCCATGTTTAAGCTTATCTATATTCCTTTTTATGCTCACATTTTAACACACACACACACACACACACACACACACACACATATATATATATATATATATATATATATATATATATATATATATATATATATATTCTAGATAATTGCATAGCTTTCCATGATCTTTTCTAATACGTCCGAGTTCTTTCCGGGGCAATCTTCATCAGTACACAACGGGCACAGCAAATTCATCTGTCAGTTTGAGGCAGAAACGCGAAGACTTAGGTTCCTAGAAAAGGCAAGCAGAAAAAAATGCAGACACAAGTAATCTCTGTAATATTAAAAAAAATATGTTTTCCAAAAATACCTATATATATATATATATATACATATATATATATATATATATATATATATATATATCTGTGTGTGTTTGTGTGTATGTGTGTACAGATCAAATTTTCATGTTATCTGGCAGATTCCAATCACACAAAAACGGAAAGCGATGGGGGTCGAACATGTTTATCAAATATTCGTTCTCTCCGAAATTGAAGTTGATAGAATTAACAGAGAAGGAAAACTTAAGTGGATATCACTCAGAGCGGTCTGACCTCCTGTCGCTAAACACACACACACACACACACACACACACACACACACACACACACACACACACACACACACATATATATATATATATATATATATATATATATATATATATATATATCAAATAAGACAAAAATACATGATTTAGCTTTTATACGAAGTAAAGATCCGGGTGTTAGGTTTCCGTCGATAGAGACGTCATTTGAAATACGGGTGCTATTTGTAAACACAGACGAGTGTGTGTCATGCCCGCTTCTGGGAGATGGGAATTCGGATGGAAAAGGAAGGAGATGGAAAAGGAAGGTTTTGTTGTACGAACGCACCCACCTTCTTCCTCTTTCTCTCTACAAACCAATATGTCGGTCCAGATTGTAAAAGTATGTATTGTTTATAAAAATGTTAATGGTTTGTCTAAGATAAGAATCACTCGGATGTATGACTTCATGTCTTGAAAGAAAACAAACGAGCTTTGTATTTCAAACAAACTAGCCAAAAGGTAAGCCCTCCCACCGCCACTTGGGAGTCTTTTAGTCTGGCACCTGATGCGAGTTATTGGGACTTTATTGACATACCATAATTAGTATTATAGGTTGTATACCATCTGGCAAACCAAAGGCATGATATGGTTTTATTCTACCTATCGTTCGTCGATTTGACATAAAGTTGTGACCCAAGGTGGTAAGGCGGTGATTTAAAAATACGTTGTCCAAGAAGAAGAGAGTTCTAGCCGACAAAAAATACCTGAGGTACACAGTCGGCGGTCCCCGGTTAGAGCGTCTTATGCGATTAGCAAACAAAAAAATAACAACTTGTTAAAGAGAGCAAGTAAAGTTAAGAGGGCGGAGTCGTTTAAACTGAATAGAATATAGTACATCACTCCGACATCAGTGCAGTTCAGTGTCCGACTGATTGTCAAGGACTTGCCATTGGTACGTAGATGGAAGTAGTGACATTAATAGAGTGACATTTTGTGCCCCAGTATTTATGTTCTATAGTGGAGTTTGAGTGTGCGTACGTGTCGTTGTCACTATTGGCTATTTGGAGTCCTTCGCTATCTGGACGCTAAGTAAGCGTTGTGACCTATTTGAGTTCGTTCCATCATAGCTTCCTATATCTTGATTACCTCGTCAGTTAGATAGTTAGATAGCTAGATCGAGATAGATAGATAGATAGATCGAGATAGATAGATCGAGATAGATAGATAGATAGATACATACATACATGACAAATCATTTCTCGTGTTCCACAAATATATAATTTTTATTTTTCTTCATTGTCACCACAATTCTCAATGCAGTTTTGTCAGGAATTCAATGACGTATCTATGCTTATGACGCACGTCCATGACAGGTGTTGCCTTTGTTATAGTCTCATACCGCCAATACTTGCAATAGAGAGTTGAAATATTCAGGTAATGAATGCATAAGATCAGTCATCATTACAACACAATTTGCCATCCTCTCTGATCCATTCGAGAGAAAAAAATAGGAGGTATTACTTTTGGAACGTACTGAACAAGCTCACTGAAGCTGTTACCGGCTTCGAAGCATGCATACTGGAATACTACATTCAAATGAATAAAAGAAAAGAATCAATTCATGATTTTTTTTTTAATTTAAATTATTGCTTTATTTTTTATATTTTTATAGTTTTTATTTATTTTTTTTGACTCGCCTAAATTATAAATTAAAACAATTAAGTAACAAGGTTTAAAAGTACACAAAAATTTGGTCATCGAAAATTATGCTTCTAATACACACAGTTATCCACAAGTGGACTTTTCCGTTGTCTGACAGCTATTTAGACTTGCTAGACAAGAAACAGCCTCAAACCAGGATGGAAACTTAATTGCCAAGGCGACAGTCGGCGCTTCTAACTGTTATCCTAGTTTGACAGCCGCAACGTATTGCGGCTGTCAAAACAGGATAGCAGTTGTAGGCATTTAAATGATCAGCATTGTCCAAACGTTTGAGTTCCATTTACCGTGCATGCAAGGTACCCATCTCTCGGTTCTTTTTTGTGTGGCTATTTCTTTCTAATTAATTTAACATTGTTATGAATTAGCATCATCAAGATTATGTCTACAGAATATCAAGTGGTTCCTCGACAACAGTTGTATAATATCACATACGCTTCTGTAAGTTAAAATGTGTTATTATATACGCCGACCTATTTTTTTGTTTTATATTTCTTGTTTATTTTTGAGAATCACGCGTTATTAATGTTTAAATATTTCCTTTTTTTTATCTAGAACTTGTTAAACACATTCTCTTTTTCCCGTACTTTTGCAGAACAATTTGAATTGCAAATGAACCCATGTAAATCTTCATTACGAAAAAAAAAAAACTCTTGTCCATAATAATGATTTTAACATTTCAAACATTAACACCTAATTTGCATAGTGTTCAATCTTGTCTGGAATCGCTCATTTGAAAATCAAAGAATAGCAAAATCTATTCCATTAACTTCATCGCCTCCAATTTCAGTTTGTATATGAGAGAAACCTTCTCTCCTCTCGCACTTTCTATTCAAAAGGGAATTACACAAATTATATAAATCACGTGAATTGAACGTAGCTGCACATTATAGCGCTAGCCGTCGAACATTCTTGAACTCTTCCTTTTTATCTCCAATGTAAAAAGGCTTAATTTTAAATAAAAATGCTCATCTATAAATTAGAACTGTTCTCGCCAGATGAAGAAAGTTGAATTTATGAATAAGAAAACGGAACCTTAAATTCAAAATACTATACGAAGTAACACAGCCAACCTTTAAAAAAGAAAACCCAATTTTAAATGATAAATATTCAATGCAAAATTAAAATAGCTCAATCATTATTTAAACATAATTTAATGGAATGTGCTCTGATGAACTCGTTGCACTTGTGGCCCCTCTACGTACACAAAGAAACCCGCTTTACAACAAAACTTCACCCCTTCACTTTTAAGACTCTAAATGACAGACAACTTTCTACTGTAACTGTTTCTTTTCCCCCAAACAGCAAGATTTTGGAATTCCCTTCCTACTACCTGTTTCCCTGACTGTACTGATATGCAGACGTTTAAATATAACGTAAACCGACATCTTGTTAATATTTCCTAGACGCAATATAAATAGCAACCCTTTACGTCCAAGTGGTAATATTCCTTGTTAGGGGTGAATGTGATTAAAAAAAAAATATGATAAACTAAAAATAACGAAGCGCGGCTTTAAATTCAAATGTTCACCGCTAGATTAAGAAAATTTAAAACTTTAGTTGAATAATTCTTAACTAGCGGATCCTGTGAATATTCCACAAGGCGACTCATTCATATGTAATATATTGATGTCGGCATTCTGTAGATGTTCAGCGTAAATGGAGATGTTCTGATATTATTGTAGTTATTTTGTTAAAACTGCAAAAGCATTTATCTAAGCTAGCACGAACGCGCGGGAAAGCCCGATCGTAAAATACGCTTAAATATGATATTCTAATTCTTGCAGATTTCGTATATATTATTATAGAGTTAATGTTCTATCGATTTTTATATATAAATTGCGATTTCAAAAATTATTTATGACAATAAATTGCAGTACATAAAAATTAAATGACCCGGATGTAAGCGTGACACAGAAAATAAAACACACGTTATCGTATTAATATATAGATGCTATAAGGACTTTCCCATTCTCTCAAAATTGACTCTTCTAATGATTATAAAACCCCGGGGGTTAATACTCTTGTGGAGAATTATCGCGACCCTGACACCGAAAGGTTCGACAAAAAGTGAGCCATTTCGGTGACCCTTTTGCTGTCGAAGTAATACAAATGTTCTTGGTGACCCTAGGACGTCCATTCTTCCAGCCATTTGCTTATGAAACGCCCTCACCGGGAAATGCCGACGAGGTTACTCAGTCTTATTTTTGCGGGATCAGAATGTTCATCCTTTTGTGCCGTTGGCCCGTCCTCCCTTTCCAAGCCTGTGCTACATCCTCTCGCGGTGGGAAAGAGGTAAATGTTGGAAATATCGCGACTTAAACCAAAACTCCCAAGTGTCTAACTCAACAATCGGTTAATACCGATAACCTTTTGTTGTCATAACTTTCTTCAACAATATATTCATTTCTACTTAAACCTGTTGTTCGAATCGTTCTTTATGACCTTAGTCTAGGACCACAGCAGACGAGATATTCAGACTAACAAATTGGTAATCAAAAGATCCACATCAACATTAAAAGACTTGCGATAAAGTATTCCAATGAACTAGATAATGTTAAAAAATAGTAACAACGTATCTTTCATAGAGTCGGTACTGTCGAACTAGATGATTAATCGTTTTCAGAACCAGGCATCAACTCTAAAAGTTGCACTGAACTCGCAATACGCTGCATAAACTAAAACAAAGATAATAAGACTGTTCAACGGGGGAAAAATTATAAATAAAAAATCCATTAACTGTTTAACTAAAAAGTGACTTCTCGGTTTTTCGTGTGTGTGTGTGTGTGTGTGTGTTTTGTTTTTGTTTTGTGTGTATGTTTTTTTGTTTTGTTTGTTTGTTTTGTGTGTATGTTTTTTTTGTTTTTTTTCTTGTTTTGTGTGTGTGTGTGTTTTTTTTTGTTTGTTTGTTGTGTGTGTGTTTTTTCGCCCAAAAAGAAACTTAAATGTTGGTAAAAAAGAGCATGATTTTTAACGTTGTTTTATGTCTAGGAAAAAAAGGTGAAACTTAATTGAGATAGAGAGAAAGTGAGAGAGAGAAAGATAGAAAGAAAGACAGAACGAGAAAGAAAGAGATGTATTATTCGATTAACTGTGCTTATCCACAAGAAAAAAAATCTAAATTAAAGAATCAATTGAATTAAATTAAGAAAACTTTAAATTATTTTTACACATACAAAGCCATATTCATGTTTTCCCCCATCCTAAAAGAAAAACAACATCAGCTATTGCACAACTGTGGAAATATCTTATAGATTTTCAGCAAAAAAGACGGTTGAATTTATTAAATACCAGCTACAATTAAAAAAAGCAAAACCAGATGAAACAAAAGAAAATGAAAAAGATTTCAAAAACTCGTATTGAAGAACAACAAAAACTGCTACTGTAACAAGAAAAATGGACTTATTAAAACAAACTTTAACAAATAAGAAACATTATCACATATTATTCTCTTAAAGCGCAGTCTGTAACGCTATTTACAATTTCATTTACGCCTCGTACGAATACAAGACTTTCGTTTCGTATTTTAGAAGGTACGAGAACCTGTATACCATTGATTGTACTGATTAATCGAATTTTGAAAATGCTCGCTTACTGCTTCAAAAACTGTGATCTACAACAAATTCGTGGATTACATTATACTGCAAAAAATTAACTTCTTCGGAAACAGTAAAACTCTTAACAGAACTGTTCAGCCCCAAAACATCGTCATTTCATGAAAGGTGGAAATTCCTGAATTTAACTAAGAAAGATGACGAAGACTATTTAATATTTGCATAAAAAAAGCACTGCGACGATTTTAAACTAGCTGAACTGAGTGCTGACGATTTCAACTGCTTGATATTTGCACAAGGATTGGTATCGGCAAAAGACTGAACTTTCACGCAGTTTAAACTAAGTTGGAAAGTGAACAAAGCCTGACACTTCAAAAGATAAAAAAGGATTCAAAGTACATTGTAGTCTACATTGATGGGTAGAGAAGCTCCCATGTATTTTATAAAATTATTTTGTATAAATGACTTGAATTAAAATTTAAAATGCAAAAGTCAGGTATCATAGCTCTATCGTGCTCTAAACAGAAACATTCATTTCGAATGGGTTCCTGTCTTATCAAAGAGCATACTGTTAATTATATACACCGGGCCTTGATGTTTGTGCGTTGATAAAACTTCACAAATGCATCCGTTATTTTATGCTATATAGAAGTGTAACTATGGTCAAAATCAGAATGTTCCTTCTCTAATCGGATATTTTCGGATGAACAAATGACATAATTATAAACGGATAAATTACAAATGTATTCTTGAATGTGACTTTAAAGATAACGGATTTAATCTTCCAGAAAACGGAAACTTAATGCAAACTCTCGGGATTTCAAAAATGATATGCAGAAGGACGTGTAGGTGAAGCAACCTTGTAGTCTGATAACATGCTGAGTTGTATTGAAGTGTATTTGGAACATAATTAAGTGATAACCGAACGAGGTGCACGCATGAAAATGTAATCCTATAACTTACAAATCGTTTTTCTTAATTTCTTTGCCCAAATGTGAATGAAGGGCGGAATCTTGGAATAAATGTCTCAGTGTTAATTATTTATGTATTTCCTATTAACTAATTAATACGCGGACGAATACAGAGTTAAATCCCTATTCGGAACCTGGCCATTTTAAATTAATTCCGTGGCGACAAAGTAGTTTTATAGAAATAAATAAATCGAATTTAATTCCATTATTTGTAACATACTGCAAGGATTCTCAAATAAGACTAACGAACCAGAACCAAGTATTGATTTTTGGGGACAAATACTATCGATGGCGATGGAACGATAAAATACTGACGTCTTTAAATATAAGATTATCAACGATCCGTCTATATAAAAAAATTTCTACACAGCATGCCCCGTCTAGCAGACTAGAAAGAACGTAAAGCCAAGAAAAAATGTTTATCTCTTATGATGTTCAAATAAGCAAACCGATACACAAAAGAAATAAACCAGTGTATCCATTGGTTTCAATTTTCATATCTTGTCTTAAGGTTTAAGAAAAATAGTTTTTGAGTTCATTTGTTTCAGGACATATTTTTACTATCTAATTGTTTACTTCGACGATCGTATATTTTTCTAATAAAAAATGGCACCAACTGAACTCTATTTTCCGCTATCCTCAACAATAAATATATATATATATATGTGTGTGTGTGTGTGTGTGTGTGTGTGTGTGTGTGTGTGTGTGACTACTTTATTTAATCACATAAATTAATTTAAAAAGATATAATTTTATGCGTAATTTTCAATATTTACTTCAACAGTACTCAATACACACATAGTGAGTTATGAAAATATATATGTCAATTAAGCTACACAGAATATTCCGCATTTCATTCTCGTGAGAATCCGCCAGGCTTCACGAGAATGAAACGGGGAATATTCTGTGTAGTTTAATTGGCATATATATTTTCATTTTACTATATATATATATATATATATATATATATATATATATATATTATTTTTAAATGCTTTTTACAGTTGGAGGTTGCTGATTTGAATTTGTACTTCTTAATTTCTTTTTCCCCATAATAATATTTACATCTGTAAGTCTCATCAAATTATCGGATTGTTAATTCGATTCCGGTAGTGGGAACATATGTAACTAAGCAGATTAGAAACAGTAATAATTATATATATATATATATATATATATATATATATATATATATATATATATATATATATGCTCAATATCTAACATGCAGAATTTAGCATTTTTTTTAAGTCCGTCTATATGCTAGCTTTATTCAAACATGATCATCAAACCTTTGTAGATTTAAATTATTAACTTTCTTTTCGTGATCTTCACTAATTTGACATGTTTCATTTCGATATAACACAACTTCCTATTTCAGTAGCTCGTTTCCAAGAACTACAGTCTTGTGGAAATTTCTTCCTGTTGTCTATTTCCCTTACCTATTGATTGGTCTTTTCAATGTTAATGTTAAGAGGCTTCTGATTTTATGAGAATCGTCTTTCGTCCACTCTCATTCTATTCGTAAAGTGGCTGCATGCGTTGTCTGGAACGATTTGCATAAAAAAAGAGAAGTTTTCCCACACGAAATCGGGAGACTTCTAAGAGAGGAGTGTGTCTGCGTGTTTGATGATTTCGCATGTCGTATCCAGATGTGTTTTTCATATTACAGTGAGAAAACAAAAACTGTTGGGAATTCGAAACTGAAACTTGGCGGGCAAGTCAGGCATAGACTGAAATGAAGTTTATTTGAATTCTAGAAAAGAATTTTTATTATCCAAGCGATTTCATAGATTTCCTTTTCTTCTTCAACCTACACATGAATTTATTTTTTAAAATATTCAAAAGAGTAAACATAAAATATATTTTGCGTTTGCGTGTCTGTAACTAAAACTATGTCGCAGTTCAAAAATATTACTTTATATTCATACATTTTAGGTTTGGATATTGAAACGAATATTTAAAATTAGCCAGCATGGTCAGCTCGCTATCGCTTAGCAATTTCATACACATTCGCTACTCTCTATCTCATTCACTTAAATAAGCAGAAATACGCACTATTGAAGAAATTAATCCATTTATTGCAAACTATTATCCTCATCTTTCTTAGTTGTAGTTTCAAGACGTTTCGACCAACTATTCCTTTGGCCTTTGTCAGGTGGTAACCGCGACGGAATAGGAACTTGGAATCTCCTAACTGTATTCTCAACAATTACTGACGAAAGCCAGATGAATAGTTGGCCGAAACGTCGTGAAACAACAACTAAGAAAGATGGAGATAATAGTCCGCAGTAAATTAATAAACAATACTCATCTCAATAATGGTTGGTTGGTTGTTTTGTTTTACGGCATATCAACCCTTTTCAGGTTATTTAATGCCGAATCTGGTGATTTTGAAGAACGATTTGTTAATATAGTATATTTGTTCTTTAAGTCGTATTCTATTTTAGGGGACCCTAACAGGTACTACCACTCCGGGTCAGATTGGACCTGGTAGCAATGGCAATTAAAGGGTGGCTTCACACTCCCTAAGGCCTGCAAGCTGGGGCCTCACCATCGGATATAGTTTAAGGTCATGTCCAGGACCTCTCAATAATGAATTCTAAGTAAATTATATATATATATATATATATATATATAAATATATATATATATATATATATATATATATATATATATATATATATATATATAATGAAGAAATGTTACATTCAAAGAACAATGTAAAATCTATGTCTATCTTTTAAAAGATGTTTTTACACGAGGATTGATTTTTTTAACTACTGGACTCATTATGTTATTTACACGTTTCGGCCGATATAACCTGAGATTGTCCGTTCGAAATTAAGTGCGGATTCCCGAGTTCGACAGAAAGATTCCCAAGTTCGACAAGATACACTCAAAGAAGGTCACATGGGTACACCGACCGAAACGTTGTAAGAACAACACCCAATATGGCAATAGTAGGCAAATAATCAAAATAATACAAAATATTAATTTGTTTAAAATGTGCTGTTGCTATTTCAAACTTGATTAGTGAATGCAAATTGAAATTGCTATTAAAGTTAACGTAGTATACCGAAAGCTAAAAAAAAAACTGGATTCTCAAATGTTGATAGGTATCGTTTTTTTTTTTTTTGCTTTTTTTTTTTTTTTTTTTTTTTTTTTTTGCTTTTTTTTTTTTTTTTTTTTTTTTCAAATCCATCTAACCTCCTATTCTCTGCACTGCAGATAGAACCGGACACACGTACGTTCACTTTAAATTTTATGGAGAAAAAAAAGAACAGCAAAAAAAAAGCAATAAAAAATGTAGATGAAAATAAAAACGGAAATCAGTTCGGCAACTTAGCGAGAAAAGGTCACAAAAATAGTCAAAGTGGAATGAACTTCGCTCGAAGAAATTGCGAAAAATCACTTGGGGGGAGAAGGTGATGGGGCGTCGACAGGAAAACATAAATGAATCAGACAGTAGAAAATCGAGACGAAATATTTTGAACTGAGATGAAAACAAGCGATTCAAACAGAAACCAATTTATTGTTAATCTTGTTACTAAATAAAATTAATTAAATTGAAAATGTCTTGAGAGGAACGAAAGGTTTTGCAATTTAAATAAGATTCCTCATCTTTATATAATGTTTATATATATATATATATATATATATTTATATATACATATATATATATATATATATGAACACACACATACACACATGGATACACACACATCTATATATATATATATATATATATGAATAGCAATATTAAAATCTATACATATGAATAAGAATATATATATATATATATATATATATATATATATATATATATATTTAAATTACATTTTCACCCCAAACAAGGCGCATTGCCACTTTGGTGTAGGGGGCTACTATCAAAGGCAACAACTTCTGGGGCACTATGTTGGGATTTAGGCAGCAAGATGTCGGTTCACGTTGCACTTGAACTACTGCATGTCAGTACAGTTGCGGAAGCAGGAACTTGGAATGGGATTCCAGAGTCTAGCGGTTCTGGGGAAGAAACTACTGGAGTAGAAAGATCTTTTACATCTAGGGATCTCTACTGTGTGGGGGTAGGATTTAGCTGCCTGTCGGGTTTGTCGAGGGTGTCTATGTCGTGGGGGCACAAGTGATTGCAGTTCGTCAGAGCATTCACCATTAAAATACTTGTAGAACAGGCAGAGGGATGCAACGTTTCTTCGATGGGACAGAGGCTGAAGCTTAGATGCCAGTTCAGGGGCATATCAGATTGGCGACTCTCTTTTGAACCTTGCCTAGGAGCGAGAGACTAGTAGCAGATGCACCGGCCCAAATGTGACAACAATACTCCATACATGGGCGAATGGTCGCCTTATAGAGGTACAGGATACTTTCAGGCATCAGCAGTTTTCTAGCACGGTAGAGAGAGCCTACATTTTTGCAGCGGCCCTGACAATGTTTTCAATATAATTGTTCCAACTCATGTTTCATGTGAGCGTTAGGTCAAGCAGTTTAAAAGATGTACTCTCAGACAGGAAGTCACTGGCCATTGCTATTGGTGGCAGAGAAGGTTTCTTGTAATTATTGAAGGAAACCAGTTTAGTCTTGGCAGCATTAAATGTGACCATCCATTTATGTCCCATTCCACTACAGATTGGAGGTCATCCTCTAGTGTTTTTGCCATTTCTTTAGATATGTGTCCGTTTGTTTTCCCGTCATGCCTGTTATAGAGTGTAGTGTCATCAGCATATATACCCATCTCAGAGGCAGTTTTGTGGGGGAGGTCATTAATAAATATTAGGAACAATAGAGGTCCAAGGATAGACCCCTGAGGCACTCCCACATTTATATCACACTGTTTAGACGTACGGCCGTCGAGAACAACCTGGATTTTTCTCTTATCTAAGAAGGAGTTAATTATGTTAAGTATTCTACCAGTGATACCGTATGATTTAATTTTCCTGAGGAGACCCTTGTGCCATACCCTGTCAAAAGCCTCAGATACATCTAGAGCTACCGCTCTGCATTCCCCCGCTTTGTCCAGTGAATATATATATATATATACATATATATATATATATATATATATATATATATATATATATATATATATATATATATATATACTAGCTGTACCCTGCCACACGTGGCAGTGGCTCAATTTGGTGTAATGGAAAAATCTATTAACAAGAGAAAGTGCATGTTTCTTATATTCTTAGTACAGCAATCTACTCCAAAAAGTGAAAAAGAAAGCGAAAATGAAAAAAAAAAAATGGTACTCTTGCAGAATTTGATCTGGGTCCTCGGGAGTTTCCGTCAATCATGTTTTGGGCTCGACCAACAGTCAGTGGATGAAGCCGAACGTAGCAAAAATGTTGAAATGCTAAATGTTTTTTTTTGTTTTGTTTTCTGTATGCAAAAATGTGTGTTAGTAATTAATATTTGGGTGATGAGGGGGTTTAATATACACAGATTCAAAAAAGATGTCCAAAAACAAATAAATGAAAGCAAAGGTAAGGTAAGTTAAGTTTCTACCTAATTGGATAATTATTTAGTGTTTTTATGTAATGTAAAATGTTTAATCGGCTCAAAAAACAGAAATGGTCGCGGGCCCTGTTGAATACGTTAAGTTTGGGAAAGTAAGTTGAAAACTAAAAACTATACAAAACAGTGTCAGAAACCCACCGAATATATGTTACCATGACATAGGCTAGCATAATCGGTGGGTTTCTGACAGTATTTTGTATAGTTTTTTTAGTTTTAACTCACTTTCTCAAACTTAATGTAATCAACAGTGTCCGCCACCATTTGTAGCTTTCAAATACACCGATAAATACTGCTTTTCGAGCCGACTAAACGTTACATTAAGTGAAAAGGGTTTGTATTACTAAACACAGATACAAAGAAGATGTCAAAAAATAAATATATAACAAATAAATGTTATCAAAGGCAAGAAAAGTAAATGTTCTACCTAACTGGATAAGATTGTAGTGTTTTTATGTAATGTATAATGTTTAATCGATTCAAAAACATTCAATGTTTATCGGTATATTTGAAAAATACAAATCGCGCAGACTGTATCGAACACATTAAGTTTGGGGAAATTTTTGGGAAAATGAATTTAAACTAAAAAAAAACTATACAAAATACTGCTGAGAACTCATTCAATATATGTTAACGTGACGTAGGCTGGCATATAATCGGTGGTTTTAAACTTTTGCTAGATACAGGTGACAACTTTTAAGAGTCCCTTTTAGTGATTACCTGCTTTGAGGATATTTGTAGAACTAAACGGCAAATCTGCCCCAACAAATCCGGTATTATTTTACTTTAAGCCTGTTTCATGTTCGTATATAACGAAATATTTTATTGTAGATTTCGGTGTGCTAAAAACGAATCTTCAAACCGTTTCCGTCGCAAAAAGAAAGTTTTCATGATATGAAGAAATTACTTTTTCGAAAAGTGGGTGATCACTTTTCAATGTAAATTTAACTTAGAATGAGCACCCACTTTCTGGCCACCTGAGGGCGGGGCATTTTTCTGTGTGTTTCTTGGCTAAAAAGTTTTTTGTTTGATTTCTTTTGCATGGTAATAACCCCTGGACTCTGGGAATATTTTCCATTTCACAGCCGTAACCTTCGTTTATGCTCTGCGTGAGCATAAACGAAAGCTGTTTAGCCAATAAACATGGGGAAAAAATCCCCCCTTTCTCAGGTGCCTAGAAAGTGGGTGCTCATTTTAAGTTAAATTTACATGGAAAGTGATCACGCACTTTTTGAAAAAGTAATTTCTTCATATCATGAAAACTATTTTTGGTACTCCTTGGGCGTTGAGTTCTATGACGATCCGCAGAATTATTTAATGGTCGTTCTCTTAGCCCCCCCTCAGTAAAGACTAACGCATGCGCACGTAACATTTTTTTATTTATTTACTTACGTTGCCTTTCGCACTTTTACAAACATTATTTACGTTGGCTTAACTATTTTCATAAATAATAAAAAAAAAAGTAACCATTTATTGATAATTTGTCACGTGTACGAGCATTTATTTATTTATTTATTTACGTTGGCTTAACTCTTTTCATGAATAAAAAAAGTTTTACTCTTTAAGAATAATAAAAGGAAAAAGTTACTAAACATTTATTAATAAATTCTCACGTACTTACGTTGGCTTAACTCTTTTCATGAATTATAAAAAAGTAACTAAACCGTTTATTGATAATTTTTCACTTAGAAACATTTTTCATTTACATGCGCGGATAACTTTGTTGGTCGCCATGGAACTCAAACGCCCACCCAAAAAGTATTTTGTTATATACGAACGTGAGATGGGCCTTAATGGAAAATTTTCTTAAAATTCCGGGATGCTATTTTTTTTTTTCAATAACATAAGAAATTAAGAATTTGACAATTTTATTTTAGGCAGGCTTCGCCAGGAAAGCTTTAAGCCAAAAAAAATGGATTCCTGGAAATCGAGTGTCCTTAGATGCCGTGTATCAAACTGCCTTGTCAAAAAACCTTTTAGCCAATAAACACGAAAATAAATGCCCCTCCCTCAGCTGACCAGAAAGTGGGTGCTCATTTTAAGTTAAATTTACATGGAAAAGTAATCACCCATTTTTCGAAAAAGTAATTTCTTCATATCATGAAAACTATTGTAGTACTCCTTGGGCGTTGAGTCTATGGCGACCCGTATAATTATTAAATAGTCGTTCCCTTAGCCCCCTCCCTTAGTCAAGGCTAACGCATGCGCACGTAACATTTTATTTTATTTACTTATGTTGCCTTTCGCACTTTTACAAACATTATTTACGTTGGCTTAACTCTTTTCATAAATAATAAAAAAGTAACTCAACCATTTATTGATAATTTGTCACGTGTACAGACATTTATTTATTTATTTATTTATTTACGTTGGCTTAACTCTTTTCATGAATAAAAACCATTTATTCTTTAAGAATAATAAAAGGAAAAAGTTACTAAACATTTATTAATTTCTCACGTACTTACGTTGGCTACTATAAAGTAGATAGTAAAATGTTTTAATTCGAAAGTTGTCAACGCATGGTGTAAGTGAAAGGTGCATTTCTACCGGAAATGAAATGGCGGACAGTCTCGCAGTTACGAAAAATATTTTTATTTTATTTAATATTTTTATAATTCGCAATGTAAAATTATTTTAATAATATGAAAACATTCCTTGACTTTACAGATAGATTTTCTGAAAATTTCAATTAAATTGGTGATGTAGAAATATGGTTTTATCGATTTTGAACGAACCAAGAAGTACATTTATATATATATATATATATATATATATATATATATATATATATATATATATATATATTATAAAGAAGTGAACCATCGCGTAAATTCAATCAACTACAAAATGGAAAACGGGTGAGGAAAAGAAAAAAATATATAATGGGGCAAGTTATATGTACAATTCAATAAAATAAATAAGTCGATTAAAAACGATCGTTAAAATACACCCAAAGCGCTTTTCGTTCAGACTAACATTTTCAAGGGTCATAAGTCTGAAAATTATTTTATTTATTTTTTTTTTTTTAGAATATTTGGTAGTGGTATGGAATAAGAGCGGAGAGGAGGTTAAGAGAAAAAAAAACCCCAAAAAACTGACTACCCAAATAATTCTAATTGAAGCCGGAGGTTTCTCTGCTTGCACAAAGTAGGGGGGTTAGCAATGATGGCAAGTGCTTCGAGGACAGACAGGTGGAACTTTGTGCGTCCTCGGTACAAAACAGAAAAACACTACGGAGAGAAAACAAGACCGCACTCCTTTTTAAGTGTTGGCCGATGGACGATTCTATCAGTTGAGATTTTCTGGTAGTAGGTTGATGATCTCGGATGAAACGGGGAACATGTTGGGCGATTCTGACCTGAAGACGCTGGGTCGTCTTGCCTATATAGACGCCACCACACCGACATATATATATATATATATATATATATATATATATATATATATATATATATATATATACTTTTATAAATTTTATAAAGTAACGTATAAAAATTTAATATCTTACTTTGTAAAATGTATAAAAGTACTCTTTGAAGATTAATAAATTTCAAATTGAATCGTGTACCTTTATTTTTAAAGCCTATAGTAAAAACATTTTGTTTTACAATTTTCATGCCTTGGATGAACTGCTTTTCTAACTTGTATCGTATCTTTTTAAGATTATATTTTAATTAACTTTATTAATTTGGATTTTAAAAAAATTAATGTGGTTTAGTATGTATTTATAAAAACTCTCCTACTCTCTATTTCAGTTTGTATTTCTCCTCACACCACATCTCATTTTTGCAACCCCCTCTTTGTATTACTACAGGTCTGAATATTCTCCCTGTTACAGTTTGCATTTCTCCTCACACCACAACTCTTTTTTGCAACTCCCTCTTTGTCATACATGTCTGAATAATGAGAAAATCTGAATTTTTTGGACAAAAACTTTAAAATACCTTTTTTGATTAAATTTTTTAAAACTTCTTTCAGAATAGAAAATCTTTACAATTTTATCAGGAACATATTTCATATAGGTTTCATTAAAAATATTCAGTAGATAACGAGAAAAATAGAGATGAAAATTTCAAAAGGACTCTATAACTGGTTACGCTCAATAGTACTCCTCGCCAGCGAAAGTCTTTGTTATTGTTATTATATTATTTTTATTATTTACAACATTTTGTGTCCTGCTCTTTCGCGCGAGGACTAATATATATATATATATATATATATATATATATATATATATATATGTATTTATATATATATATGTATATACATATATATCTATTGTATCACAAAAGTAAGTACACTCCTCATATTTCTTCAAATATTTAAGTACACCTCTTCATGAGGCAACACTGAAAAGATCATTTTTTTTAACACAATGAAAAGTAGTTTGTCTGCAGCATATATAATAGAGTTAATTTATTTTCCCCTCAAAATATAGCCATTAAAAGCTAATTCACCTGCAACAAAAGTGAATAAGAAACTACACCCCTAAAAAGTGAGTATAATTCTACAAAAAACTACACCCTAAGTGTCTAAATTGAGTACTGTTTTCCCTCTCCAAAACTACACACTCACACACACACACACACACACACACACACACACACACACACACACACACACATATATATATATATATATATATATATATATTCAGAGGTAAATATGTTTTTTTTTATTTTCAACATCAAGTGTTGACTCAATCCATTACACTTGTTTCGCGGAAGAAAATTTAATGTCTGCTTCGTCAGACGGCAATAGTCAAATGAGAAAGGGAAGAAAATATGAGTTTTAGGGTAACGAGTGGATATTAACAAAATAAGAGAAATAGAGAGAGAGAAAAATGAGGGAGAAAAATGGTGAGATAGAAAAAAAAAAAAGAACCATACACTTGCGTCGTGATCAAATCAAGTTAATTCAATCTAATTTGATCACGATGCAAATGCTTTCTTTTCTCGGTAGTTTTCAACACAAGCTATCATCATAGATTCTCTTGAGTACAACTTGTGCTGTTGTTGCTGTTATTATTATTATTATTATTATTATTATTATTATTATTATTATTATTATTATTATTATTTACTCGCTAGGAGTAGTTACACAAACCCTGCCCTTTTGAGAGCAACTTGTGGTGTCCCCTGAAGTCTGAGTGACAACACGTCCCCCCAGATTTCCAGTACTCTCCACCTCTTTTGATAATCTTTGCGAAAGAATTTGCATCATCGCAACAGCCACTTACCATTGATTCCTCGTTGGCGGCGATCATTTGTCTTCACTGGAATTTGAGTGACAATAAGCCTCTCCAAGGTTCCAGTTCTCTTTGCACTCCTCCAGCGGAAGTCTGGCTAGTGCTTTTTTACCTCGATCTTTCCATCAGTCCTGACCCTCATTATTTGGTGTCCCTTCATGGTGACACTTACAAAAAAATCGGGAGGGTGGTAACTTATAGTTAGACAGTTTTCATGATTTCATGTGATGTTTCTTTGTATTTTGCATCTGTAGCCATTTATGTGTCCATTTTGTGTGTAGTTTATGTGTTCACGGTGTTAGTCTTGACATTCAAGGGTTTTCCTTAATATTTCCGCAGTTTTCATTATTACGATTCGTTGTATCTTCTTGGTAATCCCTCTGATTCCAATCTCCCCCATTCTTTTTTCAAAGTTTTTCGGTAACGTTTCTAGCGGTCCTACTATTAATGGTGTTTACTTTCTTCATTTTACAAATCCGTTTTAAATCTATGGCCAGTTCCGTGTATTTGCTCCACTTTTCAGTTTCGTTTATCATCACTCTGTGTCTGTTAGTACAATTTACAATCTGGCAGGACTTTTCCTTCTTGTTAACTATGATGAAATCCGGTCTTCTTGCTTGAATGGGTTTACCCGTTTATATATCCATGCCCCATAGGGTCTTGTGATTTGCATTTTCCAGTACTGCTGCCGGTTTGTGTTTGTACGATTTGTCTGTGTGTTCAAAATGCAATTGTTAGCATATTTGTCAATGCACAGCCTTCCCCACTTCATTGTGCCTATTTTCACATTAGTTTTGAGCTAGTTTTCTGCATTCACTTATTATATTCTTTCGACTCTTTGTCCGCAATCTACATTTGCTGTTTTGTTGTGTCTTGTCGATACTTGCTCTGATGTGGTTGGTTCCAATTGCGTTATCTTGTGTAGCTGTTATTAGTGATTCAGTTTCCTGTTTAGGTTTTCTTTTTTGGAACCATTTTCAAGTGTTTTCGACTATTTCTTATTTTTGTCATCCTTATGAATTGTCCACGTAACGTTCGTCTGCCAATTTTTCTTTCCTAGTCTTATTCCTCGTCTCTTTTTCCATTTCGTTTGTTTCTTCCGTGACTTTTGCTGCAGTAATTATTCTTTCGATGTTCTGCACCATGTATTTTTCTAATTCTTTTTTGCGTTATTCACAAATATACTTCTATACAGACCAACCCTCTTCCCCCGTCTTTCCTTTTTACATATAACCGGTCAAATGCCATGACGATACAGAATGTATTATTATTATTATTATTATTATTATTATTATTGTTGTTGTTGTTGTTGTTGTTATTAATATTATTGTTGTTGTTGTTGTTGTTATTATTATTATTGTTGTTGTTATTATTATTACTTTTGTTGTTGTCGTTGTTGTTGTTGTTGTTGGCTCACAAGAACACAAGAAGCTTTCACACAGGTTACCAAAGATCTCTCCTTGACAGCAGCCTGTGTTGTCCTCTGAAAGCTGAGTGACAACAAGTCTCCCCAGGTTTCCAGTACTCTTCACCTCTTTCGGTAGTATTTACAAATAAATTTGCATTATCGCAACAGCTACTTGCCATTGGTTTCTCGTTGGCAGCGCCTATTGGTCTTCACTTGAATTTGAGTGGCAATAAGCCTCCCCAAGGTCCCAGTTCTCTTTGTGCTTATCCAGCGGAGACCTGGTCAGGGCTCTCTCCTCAGACTTTCCTTCCTCCTTGACATCTTGGCTGTTTGGTCTATTTTTGACTGGGGGGGCAGTGATGTGGTAATGGAGTGCGGATGTGGGTGAGGGTAAAGAACTTATAGATATGCGGCTTCAATATTCTTGGTTCTATGTGACGTTTCATATTTTCCTCTGCAGTAGTTTGTCTGGTCCGCGCTTGTTACTAATGTGTTAGTCTCCACATTCAAGGGTTTTCCTTAATATTTCAACTGTTTTCATTATTGTTGTTCGTTGTATTTTTCCAGTCATTTCTTTGATTCCTATTTCTCCCATTCTTTTTCACAGTTTTTCGGGATTGTTCCTAGTGCTCCTACTATTATAGGTATTATTTTGAATTTCTCCATCTTCTATATCCCTTTCAGCTCTCTGCCTAGCTCTGTGTATTTGCTCTGTTTCTCCTTTTCTTTGATATTCACCCTGTGGTCAGCTGGAATAGCGAAGTCTATGATTTGACAGGATTTTTCTTTCTTGTTAATTATTACAACATCCGGTTTCCTTGCTTGGATGGGTCTATCGGTTTGTATGTCCATGTCCCATAGGACTTTGTGATTATTATTATCATTATCATTATTATTATTATTCGTACTTATGTTACAAATTATTACTTGTTTCAATTTACAAGCAAACGCACACATAATATACACTGTGTGCGTGTGTGTGTGTGTGTGTGTGTGTGTGTGTGTGTGTGTGTGTGTGTGTGCAATTTACTATTCTGACTAAAGAATAAATCTCGGAAATTATTCATAAGAAGAAATTCACAAGTGAACCAATAATCGAAATTGCAGAATTTCATTTAAAAACCAGACGACCACGATAACGTCAGTACTCCCTCCCCACTCCCCTTTCGAGCCGAAACCTCATAATAATATTTGAACCGATTAAGAAACGAATCAACTCGGAATTTCTCTCTCCGGATTTTTTAAAGCTTCATCTACAATGAAAACATAAGTGGAATATATACGATGCTAACTTAAATTTCAAGTACAATAGGCATTGGCATAAGTAATTTTACGCGTATAATATTAGGTTGGTGCAAAAATAATTTAAGCTTTTTATAGATATATCAGATATAAATACGACATTATTTTTTCACTTACCTAATACAATAAAATAAACGTCGACGAACCCATCTCTTAATTATTCTAACATCAACTGCATCGGCTTCATAAATGTTCAACAGGCGCCGGTGAATGTTAATCGGTGCATTTTTTTCGGCATGGAGGACTTCAATGGCGCATTTATGCTTCTGACCTACGTAGATAACATGGTCTGGTTTCTTAGAACCTCACGCTGTCAATATCGGCAACAAACATTAAATTTCTGGTCGTGAATTCAGTTATCATAACAACGCAATTTGCAATTCTCTCTGATCTGTTCGTGCGGAATGAAAATTAAGATGCATTAGTTTTAGAATGTTCATCGTATCTATCTTAATTTGGTAATATTCATAACTTTGCCAGATTCACTTGCTAAGGTGTGAGAATCCTTGTCAATGTTTTGGATATGATTTCTTCCAAACTGAATTAATACAAAAAAAAACGGCCTCACAAATTGAAAGTTCCATTACTGTATTTTATAAGGTAAAGCTTGAATGTTCAAATCATTCTCTATCGAGGTTAGATGAAGTAAAAATAATATCCACGCATAATTATGGGAGGGAAGATTATTTTCAATTATTCTCCTAAACTGGGAACGGAGTAACGGACTAATATTAAGTAAATATTAATAAGTCCTTACGTTGTTTTGTGTTTTTTTTTAATGGAGAGTAGATAATACACTGTGGTTGTGTTATCGGCAGCCACAGTAACGCTCGCTTCTCCTTTTTAGTCCATCAGTCTTCATTTCCAAGGAGTGATTTTTCTGACAAAGGGTGAAAAAAAGCTGCTTTCCAGGTCGGGAATACTTCGTGAACAGTAGCATGAGATGTCGGAGATTTTTCTGTTTCTATGTGTATCCTTGTGGCCACGTCACTAATAAGGGTGCTGGAGGTAAACTTTTCATCTGGGCTGACGTCAGGGACCCGAACCTTGGTTAACCACTAAGGAGGCTGTCCTATCAGCAGGTGTACAGTACTGGGGCTGCTCTATTTCCATTTGGTGAATGGCTTCTGGACCATACAGTAGTCTCTGGTGGGGCCTCTCGATGCCATACTAGTGGGAAATTGTTACGGCTTTACCTTATCATGTGCTGCAAAAAATCCCCTCTTTCTCTCTCTTACTTTCCCTCTCTGTCCTACTTTAACCAAGTCTGTCGACCTGTTCCAAAAACCCCAAAAACTCAACATGAAATATCTAAAAAAAAAAAAAAAAAAACACGAATAAACCTAGAACCCCTTCTTCCAACGTAGACCCCTACCACCATGTCTCCTTCTCCAACATCAGGGGCCTACGTTCAAACCTTCCAGGGGTTGAAACCCAATTACAGGAGACGAAACCGGACTTACTCTTTCTAAGCGAAACTGGAATAGGACCGACCACTTCCCTAGATGAGTTCATAATAAAAGGATACTCTAACTTAACATCTAAATCTGACCCCCAAGATCGCCATGGACATGGAATATGCGTCTACATTAATGATGGCTTCCCCTGTGGTAGAGATATCTCCAGAGAAAACCCTAATTTACCTTATATGTGCTTCCGGGTTTCACTTGCTTACACCACCGCATTCATATTTGTCCGCTATCGCCCCGATAACAGCGGGGTTACTGTCCTTGAGAGTATATCTGAGAAAATTGACCTCATCAAGTCTGCTCATCCCTCGGCTAACATTTACATTTGCGGTGACTTCAATGTCTATAATGTGAAATGGCTGACTCACTCAAATAATACAGATGATGAGGGGAGGTTCTGTCATTATTTTGCCATTGCCTATGACCTCACTCAGATTATTCACGAACCCACTCGTGTGCCCGATACTACTGGTCAGTATGCAAACCTTCTAGACCTTTTTCTCACAATTTCCCCTGAGCTATGTTCATGTCCGTTTCATCTCTTCTGTGATCCTCCGATCACACAGTTGTATCAGTTAAGATAAAAATGAAATACAATAAGTCTTCAGATGTACCTCTCCACCGTACTGTATATCGATACTCTATGGCTGACTGAGATAGCTTCCGTACATTCATATCTGATCTACCTCTCCATTCCATGTTTAAAAAGGATGTATCCTCTATAGTATCAGACCTGATCGAATGGTTAATTGTAGTCAGAGACCGATTCATACCATCCAAAAAATTCCAACAGAAACCTAACAGTCAGCTATGGTTCTCCCCAGAATGTGCGGCTGCCAATGCGCACAGAAATCACTTTTCAATAGCTACCAACGTAATAGATGTACTGAGACTAAAGCTGACTTCAGGACTACCAGCAACCACTGTAAAAGAGTAATACAAAATGCAAGAGAGCTATATGCTCAGTCCGTTAAATCCAAAGTAACTGAGCAGCGGCTTGGTTCCCACCAGTTTTGGCAAATAGCAAACAGGATCATGAACAGAGGCGTGCGTTCTATCCCAACCATCATCAATGGACCTGAGGTCATCTCATCAGCATCAGACAACGCCAAACTATTTGCCAAGAACTTCGCAGCTAACTCTACCATCTGCGACGAGGGTCATCAACTCTCCGTATTTCCTCCTACAACAGACAACACACTATCCAACATTTGATTCCAATAAAGCAACTGGCCCAGACGGCATTCAAATTATAGTGTTGAAAAAGCTTCAACCAGAACTTGCCCCCATATTTACAAAACTGTTTAAGCGTTGCCTTAAGGAGAAGTACTTTTCAACACCTGGAAAACCTCGTCGTCCCCTGTATTTCAGAACTCAGGTGATAAGTCATTTCCCTCTCAGTACAGACTAGTAAGTCTCTTGTGTGTCATGAGTAAGTTACTGGAATCCATATTAAATAAAGAAGTAGTCAACCACCTCAGCAGAAATAACCTCCTTACTGACATGCAATATGGTTTCCGTTCTGCTAGATCTACAGCAGATGTGCTAACAGTTATATCCTATAGGATTAGTGAATATCTCGACAAAGGCTTCATTTCTAGGGCAATTGCTCTTGACATACCAAAGGCCTTCGATAAGGTTTGGCATAAGGGCATACTTCACAAGATTTCCAGCTACGATATAACTGGAAATACTTTCTCATTAATTAAATAATTTCTCTCTGATAGGTTCATAAGAGTAGTGGTTGATGGGTAGAAATCAGAGGCCCACAGTATTAATGCTGGAGTCCCCTAGGAGTCCATCCTGGGCCCAACTCTCTTCATGATCTAAATCAATGATCTCCCAAAAACCAAAATACTTTAATCATTCGTTGACATCTATGCTGATGACACGACCATCTACGGCAACACATCAAAGGCCATAAATGACAAAGCTCTCTCTGATTCCCTCTCCTCTGATCTTGAGCGCGTGGTTCAGTGGGGAAGAGATGGCTGGTTACCTTTAATGCATCTAAAACTAAGCTCCCAACTTTACATCATCAACGCTCTGTTCCTCATCTGGCATCAATTGAAATGGATGGCTCTCATCTTGGGGAGGCTTCATGTTTTGACAAGCTCCTGGGTTTGACCTTTACTCCTGATCTGAAATGGAACACGTATATCAAGTCTGTTGCCCGGGCCACTGGGAAAATGGTGGGATTCTTCTACCGCTTCAGAAGATATCTCACTACTGATGCAATTCTCTATCTCTATAAAAGCCAAGTACGTCCAAAGATGGAGTACTGCTGCCACATCTGGGCTGGAGCTTCAAAAAAATAGCCTATCCTGGCTTGACAAAGTACAAAATAGACTTCGTGGCTTAGTGGTGGATGCTCTCTTCTCTTCCCTGCAACCTCTCTCCCACAGAAGAGACGTTGCGAGCCTGTCTTTTTTTATCGTTATTTCCATGGCAAGTGCTCATCCGAGCTCCAATCTCTGGTCCCCCCTCGCCAATCCTTCATGATAAACATCCGTCTAGCTAAAAACACTGTCAGTAATTTTCCAAACTCTTTATCTGCGCCTAAATCAAAACGTAGATTCCATGAACATAGCTTTTTCTAAGAAGTGCACACCTGTAGAATTCTCTTCCGTTTGCCTGTTTCCCACCTGACTACCACTTGGATGTCTTCAAGTCCAAAATAAACAAATTCCTGATTAATCGCCCCCTTAAGTAAGACACTTTATCAAATCTCCAATACTAACTATTAGTACGATATTATCCCATTGATTATTGTACACAAAATAACCCTCATTCCCGAGTGGCTTCCGGGACTTGATAAGTCGTGATCCCCATGTAATATATATATATATATATATATATATATATATATATATATATATATATATATATATATCTTTTGCCGAGTGTTGTGATACAGAAACTTATCTTCACAATATACTCTTCCAGTACTTTATTACGATGTGAGATAACACTCTCAGAAAGAAGTGTAATAATACCGTAGAATCAGCAGAGGTACTAGTAATACGCAGCGCGTACGACTACACATATTGGACACGATCGGGCAGGAAACTCCGCTTACCTTTTATCATATCCTTGTAACCTTTTTGTTAATATATCTTTCTTACATGTAATCCGTGTTACACGTTTTCCTTCTGTTCTCCCAATCTTAGGTCGACATCACAGAGCAATCCCCACTTATATAAAAAAGAATAAAAGGCACATTGTATGTGCCTGTATGTATAAGTTTGTTTCTTATGGACTCCGAAACGGCAAGTCCATTGTTAAAACATTTTACCCAAACGTACTCTAACTGTTTGAGAGTGTATTTTAGATAGGTTTTGTATCGGAATGCCTCCGATAAGTATCGAACACTAATAATAGAAAAATCTGATTAAAGAAGGAACAGTCCGATTTTGAGAAAAGTTTACACCTTTATACAGCCTAGCATCACGATTGCATCTAAGAAGTTTTACCACCGCACAAGCAATATGGCTTGACGTATAAGTACGCTTGCAGAATTTGACCCGAATCCTCGAGATTTACCGTCAGTTACGGCTCTGGCTCGGCCGGCAATCACCGGATAAAGCCGAGCCTTGATCAAATGTTGAAACGCTAAATCGACATTTTTTTTTGTTTTGTTTTTTGTATAAAAAATGTCATTTTCAAATTATTTTTAGGTGATGGGAAGGCATTTTTTCTGTTTATTTTTTATCATTTGTTAACAAAAATAATTTTAAATTTTCTTGTAAAAAACTTTTCTGTACTTTCACTTAACAATTTACGGTTTTCATAAAATCATTCATCTTTTCTTAAAAAAAACAACTTGTGTTTACAAACAAAGACATCGTTTACTGCCGATTTTCTTTAAAAAATGTAATTGTTTAAAACAAAAAATCTCTACTTTCATCTAACCAATTCATGGTAAAAAAAAACAACTTTTTTTATAAAAAAAATTACAAAAAAATAATAAAAGTAAATAAAAAATACAAAATGCAACTTTATATATATATATATATATATATATATATATATATATATATATATATATATATATAGATATAGATATATGAATATATATATATATATTCAGTAATTTTACAATAGGTTTTTCTTATTTTTTATTTATTGTATTTCTATTTTTGTCGGTTTGTTTTGAAATTCGCCTGCGTCTGTTACTTTGCTCCACTTAATCCGGTGATTGCCGATCGAGCCCGAACCATAATCGAGGAAAATTCCCAAGGATCCGAGTCAAATTCTGCAAAAGTACCGGCGTATAAAATCAACAGTAAGATCCTTGTAAAACAGATACGCGTCCGAAATGAATGTTTCTGTTTAGGTATTCAATTTAATCTTGGTACCTCAGTTTTGCATTTTAAACGTTACTTCAAGCAGTTATATATTAAAAAAAAGCAATTTTATAAAATCAACAGTAGGTTCTGTGCAAAGCAATGTAAACTACATTGTATTGTAGACTAAATCACTGCGGAGAGGCATATGAAGCTTTCTCCAAGTCCACTGCGGTGGATCTCCAATTAGAGCAGGTAGACAACTAATCGATTTGATTGAAAAATGGGCGATTTCACCGCTTTCGATTACAATAAAAGTGTGAACCATTTTTTTGATCCTCATTCAATCCAAGGCAACATCGGGTCTCCCTGCTAGTTATTTACAAAACATATGTCCATAAACCTGATTAATCTTAAAACTCGGTTATACATGCTTCTTGAGAAGTTTAGTGCATTATGCTAATTTATTCTTTGCCTAGT
Organism: Euprymna scolopes; assembly: GCF_053919585.1. Lineage (NCBI taxonomy): Eukaryota > Metazoa > Mollusca > Cephalopoda > Sepiida > Sepiolidae > Euprymna > Euprymna scolopes. The sequence continues at coordinate 46,232,029 of NC_136510.1, read as the reverse complement.
TTATAACTATTAGAAAAGGAAATAGTTGTAAACGTTCGTTGTTTGGTTGTTTTGCTTTACGACATATCAAACCTTTTTGTGTTTTTTCATGTTTGTGCATCTCAGATCAGGAAACTCGTATCATCACAGAGCCTGATTTGTTTACCTTAAAAAAAACGTTCATGGAGAAATACGCTACTTAATACTGGTAAGATATTAAGTAACTGCGAGGAATGTATTTCTATATTCTTTTTGTTGGCAAAAACATTAGAAATTTAAGCAAAAATTATTAATTTTTAACAAATAGATATTACTCTTGATGTCTAGGTTTCTTTAAATTTATAAAACACGTATCCAGTTGGAGTATTCATTTTGTACGCACTGTTATCTTTGTTATGTAGACGGATTATCTCCTCTTTGATAATCTAAGCTATAAAAGCCGTACATTTCCGCTTATCAAGTAGACGAGTAGTGAGATTCTTAATTGGATAAAAGATTACTAGACGGAATCTCTTGTTCTGTTTTCATTACGATCCTCGTCTTCATAGTTGTTGTTGTTTCATCAAGTTTCAACCAACTTATCCTCTGGCCTTCTTCATGTGCTTAACCTTTATTGGACCGACCATAGCATTTGCTTTACGATTTCGTTCATTTTAAAAATATGAGTTCACTATAGCTTAATGACTTTATATATAACATTTGAACTTTATGCGATATCAATTTTTTATTTTATTGTGTGTTCCATTTAAGGAACATTGGGAGGTTACAGGTGAACGACATTGAAATTCTGACAATTTATTCCTTTGTAAAATAAGTGATCTCTTATAAAGCTATAAAATAAAATTCCATGTATAATATACTAGATCTAAAATATAAGAAAAGAAGTGTTTATTTTATGTTTTCATTGTTTCTTCTGATATTTTTCAAAGCACAATTTTCCCCTCTCCGCATGTAACCGAATATTACACTTTCTGCACATATTTTTAGTATTTTTGCTGCACACTTTGCATCTCCCTTGTGTTGTGGACCCTAATGTATGATCCATTCCATCAAATCTTACATTGGCGGGCAATGTTCCAGCCTACATAGATATTCTTCCACATTGTGGTCCTGCCTTTAGCAAACACAGTGTGATTTGACTGCGAAATTCCAAATGAGATAGTATTTTTTGATCGGTTTTGCAGTGAAGCCTCCATGCTGCTATCACTGACAAATTTATTACATTGATGAAGATGGCCAGTACCACTTTTTACCCCGTATACTAGGTCGATAAGATTCAGCTTGTCTATCCATTAGGTCGACACCACCCATTCCTTTATTGTAAGAGTGTACGAGATGCGGCTGCGGAACCTGCTTTTCTCCCCCTTTGACACGACGTCTTACCTTATGAACAGACTTATGGTTTTCCCAATTGCTTGCGATTGTTACAATTGGGTTGTCATGCCATTTTGCAAAATAAACTTTTCCATCAGAACAATAATCAAAAGCTCCCCTTTCCTTTTTCTTGAGAATTTTGCTGCAAATGAGCTTTTCGTTGCATTAGATGTTCTTGTTTCTCTTACTGTTCCAGTTGCTCTAACACTTTTATCACCTAGTTCAGACAGTAGGTTGTAGCTTGTAAAAAAGTTATCAAAGTACAATTCGTGGCAAGTAATATCTGTATTCGACATTATAACATCTACCATGCCGTTGATTACCCTAGTACCAAGGGGCGAGTTTTCAGGGTTATCCTCCTTTCCCTGGTAGACTTTCATATGATAAGGAAAGCCATCATTGCCGCAAATACACCAGATTTTATATCCGAAACGTATTGGCTTCCCTCTGATGAACATTTTAGCACTGTGACGTCCATAATATGGAACCATTGACTCATCTATACTGAGCAGTTTGTGAAAAACACCAAATTGCACAAGATTTTCATTCATCATATCATATAATGGTGAAATTTTACTCATTTTATTACCTGCAGTAAGCTTCAGATTATCAGCAAAGTGTGAGTACTTTTTTTATTTCAAGATACCTGTTTCTACTCATAGTTTTAGCAACAATTTCTACACGAAAATCAGGCTGGGTTGATCAATACAGCTTCTCTTGTGATACAAGATGATATCCTGATAACAAGATGATCCCTAAAAATTGTTCCATTTCATGTTCTAATATTATGAATTTTTCAACGTTTTTATCCTTATTAGCATACAGGTTAGTTTGAAAAACTATATGTTGCAACATTTCGGTAGAAAATATTAGCTTCCAAATTTCATAAGGTGTCATTCCTTCAAGTTTTTTAAGCTTCTGATCTATAACGGCATTTCCAACTTGCAATGGCTTGCTAAATATAGCACTCTTCTTCCAAACAATGTTACTATTCTGTTTCCTTCTTTTTTTTTTGAAGTGGCAGGATTTCGTGATCGGACTCGCTTTCCGTATTTTCTTCTATTTCAATTTCTCCAGCCGGCTCATACTCAATTTCCGGGTCTTCGGGAATTTCCTCGATATCACTTTCTTGATCTGCTGCGTCTCCTGCAGTAGGAGGTAGCACAACAATGGCTGCAGGATCTGATGATTGCTCAATTACCTCACGAGCTTCAGCAAGTGTAGAAACTCTTGTCGTCTTTCTTCCATAAAATTTATGAGGATCCATCTATGAAAAAAAGGATGAATATTGTCAGAAATATAAAATTTATATCTATAATTTTTAAAATATTTAGTGCATGCCTTATAAAACATACAGTATTAGGTAATACAATACAAGATATATGTTGCTACCTTTTAAGCAGTCACCTCCCAATGTTTTATAAATGGAACATTTTTTTTATTTTTCTCACATCAAATTTTTTGTTAGGTGTATTATATTTTAAACAGCTTACATACAAACCTTAATTGCTGCTGAAGGATATCCTCTTGATCAAAAACTTCTCTCAGGTTGCTTTATGGTTATTTCAGGCCTTCCCAATTCTCATCCAGAAAAACAGTGATTATAGCTGTATTTTAAATTCCATTTATTTTAACTATAAGAATAATTCATAAAAGTTTTCATAAATCTGGAGTAAAATGAAGCTACTTTAATAGAAATAACTTATAAAAATTGAATTTAAAGCAAAATTACAATTTCTATAGTATGTTGAAAACTATGTTCCATTTAAGGAACATTGGTACAAAAAAGGTTAACCGCGTCGAGATAGGACTGCCAAGTCTTGTTACTGGATCCCCAGCAATTTACAAGTTGGGCGATACGTAGTGAAACAGTCACAACTATGAAGATGGGGATAACAGTCCTCTGCAAAAAAAAAAATAAATAAACACACAAATTATGAAACCTTATCTCAAAGGATAAAAAAAATAAAGAATAAAATAATATATAATACTTATCTAGTGGTAAGAATAATCCTTTAATCTTTCGTGAAATTCAATCTCGGGCCTTGACGTCGTAAACCCAACTCCCTTGCTAATGTTTACTCTGTTTATTCTCTTTGTTTTTAAACAATTGCATGTTTCTGTTTAAGCGTGAATAAAAGAAATTCTAAAACACCATAATATTTTTAATAGAATATAGATTACGTAATTCGGCAGTAAATGGCGCCAAAAAGGGTTTATATATCGTAAAAAATGGAATCAAAATGGAATTTTAGAAATAAGAACTGATGATCTGTATTATTGGGAGTTACATTCACAACGTCTACCTTGTTATGCATCTGTCAGAATGGAAATAATCAACCCGAGTGGATTGAATGGATAGTTCAGTTCGAAAATGCGTCAAGATTCTCGAGTTCGACATAAAGATTTCCAAGTTTGACGAGATAAATTTAGAAAAGATGTACCTGAATAGAATTGGTGGTTACATCGGACGAAACGTTGCGAATATTACAACAAAGATGAGAATAGTAGTTTGAATAATCGTGATAATATAAGTTTTATTTTCTTCACACAACGATTTATCCATACGATAACTTCCGTGTTTCATCAAAGCTGGCGAAATCACGGTCTGTCAGCGTACCTTACAAATACCATTTTCGTTGGCCTATCTATCTATCTATCTATCTATCTATCTATCTATCTATCTATCTATCTATCTGTCTGTCTGTCTGTTTGTCTGTTTGTCTGTCTATCTATCTATCTATCTATCTATCTGTCTGTCTGTCTGTCTATGTATCTATCTATCTGTCTGTCTGTCTGTCTGTCTATCTATCTATCTATCTCTCTATCTGTCTGTCTGTCTGTCTGTCTGTCTATCTATCTATCTGTCTGTCTATCTATCTATCTATCTATCTATCTATCTATCTGTCTGTCTGTCTGTCTGTCTATCTATCTATCTATCTATCTATCTATCTGTCTGTCTATCTATCTATCTATCTATCTCTCTATCTGTCTGTCTGTCTGTCTATCTATCTATCTATCTATCTGTCTGTCTATCTATCTATCTATCTATCTATCTATCTGGGGGGTCCTTGCCCGGATTTATGTGCTTCTTTTTCTCTCTCCATATTTCCAATCCTTTCCATCAACTACCTTAGATCTTCAGGATCACAGTTGGCGTCAGGTGCATATCAGGTTTCCCCGTCCCTGGATTCAAACATCGTCCCTAAAAATTATTAACCCCGAACATTTAAACCAAAATAACTATTGCGAATAACTAATAAACTTTAAAACAGCCTACGTCCTGCAAACAATGTGAATTAAAAATAGCTGCCTATAATAGACTCATGCAATATCAAATGCTAAAAATAAAATTATAGAAAATAATTAAAATTCATCGGTAATTTATCGGCATTGTTGGTGATCTTTCTGGTTAATTAATTAGGGACATTAGTCACGTTCATCATGAAGTCTTTTGAAGTTGAAATGGTATGACGTCCCGAAGACAATTGATTCGCTTAATTAAGATACAGTCTTGCAATTGCTCTTAGCTTAGTATAGGTTGCAGGGAGCCTGTGGTAGTGTCCACAACCCATTAACAAAACGAAGAAGGCACCGATAATAATTAGAGTTAAAATTGATTAAATAGGTTGGCGAGAATCTAAATGCTTCACCCTTTTATACCGAAAGGGATATCTTAGAACCATTCTTGTATGTTTTCTGTAAAATTTTGAAGAATGAAAACTTGGTTTTTCTTTATCGTAATAATTTATTTGCGGTGATTCTTTGTTTTGTATTCTCACCTCTGACTGATCTAACGTCAATTTTGTATCATTTTCGTCTTCTTTTTTTCGATAGAGAGGGAGTAGAGTTTACCTTTGTTCTTTGCGATTCATTTTGTTCCAATGATTTCAAGTATAAATATGAATTAAATTGCAAATCGATAGCAAGCGAACGGTATCTGCTCGTTAAAAAGTATATATGGAACTTTAGAAACATTCGTAAAACATTGGCGAATTTTTTTTACAAGTATAGAATTATTTCTATTAATGTCTCTATTATGTTGTGCAAAATTATCTATTAGATATACCCGGCATCATTATTGTTTAAAGCTATTAACCCAAATACAACTATAAGAACTATTTCCTATCAGTTATGCAGAAAAGGCCACCAGAAACACTCCATATCTGTTGTTTTACTCTATTATAGTATATTTTAACACTTTTAAAGCAATATTTATACAATACTTTTAACACTTTTAAGGCAATCATTTATAGTATAGTTTAAACACCTAAAAAGCAATCGTTTATAGTATATTTTAACACTTTTAAAGCAATCATTTATAATATAACTTTTACACTTTAAAGCAATTATTTAGAGTATACTTTTAACACTTAAAATTTATAGTATATTTTAACACGTTGGAAGCAATCATTTATAGTATATTTTTACACTTTTAAAGCAATTATTCATAGTATAGTTTTAACGTTTTAAAATAATAATTTATAATACATTTTAATACTTTTAAAGCAATCATTTATAGTATATTTAACCACTTTTAAAGCAATCATTTATATTACACTTTTAACACATTTAAGGTCATCATTAATAGTATACTTTTAAGACTTTTAAAGCTATAATAAATATTATACTTTTAACACTTTTAAAGCCATCATTTATAGTATATTTTTAACATTATAAAAGCAATCATTTATAGTATATTTCTAACACCCCTAATGCAATCATTTATAGTATATTTTAACCACTTTAAAGTAATAATTTATAGTAAACTTTAACACTTTTAAAGCAATAATCTATAGCATACTTTTAACATTTTTAAAACAATCATTTATAGTCTATTTTTAACACTTTTTAAACGACTTTTTACAGACTATTTAACCATTTTTAAAGCCATCATTGATAGTATACTTTTAAGACTTTTTAAATATCATACTTTTAACACTTTTAAAACCATCATTTATAGTATATCTTTAACATTTAAAAGCAATAATTTATAGTATATTTCTAACATTTTTAATGCAATCAGTTATAGTATATTTTTAACACTTTAAAATAATAATTTATAGTATATTTTAACACTTTTAAAGCAATCATTTATATCATATTTAAACACTTTAAAATAAAAATTTATAGTATATATTTACACATTTAAAGTAATCATTTATAGCATATCTTAACACTTTATAAGCAATCATTTATAGTATATTTTAACACGTTTAAAGCAATCATTTATAGTATATTATTACATTTTAAAATTATAATTTATAGTACATTTGAACACTTTTAAAGCAATCATCTATTGTATAATTTTAACACTTGTAAAGCAATCATTTATAGTATACTTTTAGCACTTTTATAGCAATCATTTATAGTATAATTTTAACACTTTTAAAGCAATCATTTATGGTATACTTTTAACACTTTTAAAGCAATCATTTATGGTATACTTTTAACACTTTTAAAGCAATCATTTATGGTATACTTTTAACACTTTTAAAGCAATCATTTATGGTATACTTTTAACACTTTTAAAGCAATCATTTATGGTATACTTTTAACACGTACTAACATGCAATACAAAAACCTACTCAAATTAATCGAAACGAAGTTAATCCTGTCAAAAGTACCGAAAAGTGTATTACGGGGATTATTCCAAAAGTAAGGCCTACATTTTTTAAAACTCCAAAACTAAATCATTGAAGAGTTACGAAGAGGTGAATAATACTTTTAAGACGAGCGATCATTTGCGCATCAGAATTTATTTTTCTACATAGACATCACCATTCTCAATGCACTTTTGCCAGCGATAGACGATGCCTCTGTTATAAAAGTCCCGAGCGTGCTTTGTCACTTACATCTCTGTCGCCACTCCGAAATCGACAAACCTATCTCCTAACTATGCTGACATCACCTGCATCGGTTTCCTAAATGTTTAACAGGCGCTGGTGAATGTTAATCGGTTCAATATTTTGTGTATGGAGGAATTTAATGACGTATATCTGTTTCTGACACACGTCTATGCGAGGCGTGTCACTGTTAGAGTCTGACATCATTACGCCTCTCATGACATTTCCTCAAATTGACACAACAAAACAAACGTATTATTTATAACCTGTATAATAATAGTGTCCGGCTCGCTTCTATATGCAAATCTAATTTGTATAAGCAAAGGTGGTAGAAACTTCTATTCAAATCAAGTCGGGGATGACTCAAGAAAAATGGCCGAGTAGCCGAATAAATTACGTAAACTTTGCCAACTGAATTCTGGTGAACAAAAAAAAAAACATTTTTAAATTTCTTTTCTATTTTAGTTATGTATGTATTCATTTATTTATCTAATTGTTTTTTTATTTACACTTGTCTCCTCCCCACCCACCCTAAAAAGTACTGTTTAGATTTATTGTTCTCGATTTGCGGTTTGTCATTCACTTGCTAATTTTCTCAAAATAAACGCATTCTTCAATTTTGAACCAATATCTGTCCACACGTTCTTTTGCAAAAACTAAACAAAACTGTCAACGCTATTCTATTTAGTAGATTTTTCAAATAGTCATACTAATAAAGCGCCGCCTGCTGTCGATTATGTTCGTAAATAGGGTAGAAAATTTTCATTCAAATCAAGTCAGAAATGAATTCTGGTAAACAAATAAAAGTTTTTTCTTTACTTTAGTTAGCGAGAGAGGAACCTATCACCATGCCTTCCGCAAAACATGTCAGGTGAACTTATATTTAGTTGAATACTTATTAATGTTATTATTTTTAATGGAGAGTAGACAATGCATTATTAATGCCTTGTCGGCATCTCGCGTAGCTCTCGCTTCACTTAATTTGTTCCTCAGTCTTCGTTAATAATAAGTGATTTTTCTGACAAAAGGGGAAGGAAAGGCTGTAATCTAGGTTGGGAAGATTTTTGCATGTGCAGTTGCCTGAGATGTCAACATTGTTTCTTTCTCTTTCTATCCTTGTAGCCATGTCACTAATAAATGTGCTGGGGGGGGGGTAAACGTTTTAACTGGGCTGACGTTATCCGGCTGATAATACGGGACGGAGGCCATCCTATCAACAAAGTACTGAGGTTGCTGTATTGCTATTTGGTGAATGGATTCTGGACCATGCAGTAGTTTCTGGTAGGGATTTTCGATGCGATATAAATGGGTAATTGTTACGGCTTTACCTTATGTGCTACAAAAAATATTTCTCCGGTTTTTTATTTCTCATTTACTTCCCCCCTCTGTCATGCTCTAACTAAATCTGTTGATCTGTTCCACAAATCGCAAAACATCATCATGAAAGGTCTCCAATAAGAATACAAAATAAACCCAAGAACTGTAACTTCCAACGTAGACGCCACTACCATGTCTCCTCCACTATCAGGGGTCTACGTTCCAACCTTCCAGATGTTGAAACCCATTTACAGGAGACCAAACCAGACCTAGTATTCCTAAGCGAAACTGGCATTGGACCGACTATTTCCCTAGATGATTTTGTAATTAAAAGATTCTCTAACTTAACATCAATACCTGATCCTCAAGATCGCCATGCACATGAAATATGTGTCTACATTAGAGATGGCTTTCCATATGGTAGGGACATCTCAAAAAACCCTACATTGCCCTATATATGCCTCCGGGTTACGCTTGCTCACACCGCTGCGTTAATATTTTTCTTCTATCGCCCTCACAACAGTGGAGTTACTATCTTTAAGAGCATATCTGAGAAAATTGACCACATCCTTTCTGCCCTTTCTTCGTATGCAAATTACAATTTTATGAGCAAAGTTAAACAATTCTTTATCTATAACTTTCGAAATCTACATTTGGCATTAATATCACTAACATTTGTGTATTTAAAAACCTTTCCCCCCCCCCGATTATAGTTTTGACTTAAAACTCGGAACGTCTTAACTATACCTATCCTCTTTCACTGTTTCTCTTGTTTTGTTTTTGTTTTTTTTTCTTTTTGTTAATTCTTTTTTTTTTCAAATATGCCTGGTACTTCTCTAAACCAGTTTTTTAATGAGTTCCTCAAATCTAAATTCAATATAACCCGACTTCACAGGTTCTATTATTGGAATTAAATTATAAGGTGAAGCTCGAACGTTCTAACTCGAGGTATATAAAACAAAAAACATCCACGCATTAATATGGGAGGGGTGACTATCTTCAAATATCATCCTAAATCGGAAATGGAGAAACGGACTATATTAAGTAAATATTAATAAGTCCCTCTTAACCTTTTTTTTAAATGGGGAGTAGATAATGCAGTGGAAGTGTTATCGGCAGTTCCAGTAACTCTTGCTTCTCTTTTTTTGCCCCTCAGTCCTCATTTCCAATAAGTGATGTGTCTGACAAAGAGTGAAGAAAAAGCTGCTTTCCAGGTCAATAGTACTTCGTGAACAGTAGTCTGAGATGTCGGGAATTTTCTGTTTCTATATTTATCCTTGCGGCCATGTCACTAGTAAGGGTGCTGGAGGAAAACGTTTCATCTGGGCTGACGTTATCCGGCTGATAGTCAGGGACCCGAACCTTGGATTAACCACTAAGGAGGCTGTCCTATCAGCAGGTGCTAAGTACTGGGGCTGCTGTATTTCCATTTGGTGAATGGATTCTGGACCATGCTGTATTCTCTGGTGGGGACTCTCGATGTCATACCAGTGGGTAATTGTTACGGCTTTACCTTATCATGTGCTGCAAAACAAAATCCTGTCTTTTCTCTCCTACTTTCCCTCTCTGTCCTGCTCTAACAAAGTATGCTGACCTGTTCAACAAATCCCCAAATCCTCTACATGAAATATCTAAAAAAGACACGAATAAACCTAGAACCCCATCCTTCAACGTAGACCCCTATTACCATGTCTCCTTCTCCAACATCAGGGTCAACGTTCCAATCTTTCAGAGGTTACACCCCAATTACAGGAGACGAAACCGGACATATTCTTTCTAGGCGAAACTGGAATAGGGCCGACCACCTCCCTAGATGAGTTCATAATTAAAGGATACTCTAACTTAACATCTAAATCTGACCCCCAAGATCGCCATGGACATGGTATATGTACCTACATTAAAGATGGCCTCCCATGTGGCAGGGATATCTCCAGAGAAGACCCTAATTTACCTTATATGTGCTTCCGGGTTTCACTTGCTTACACCACCGCATTCATATTTGCCCTCCATTGCCCCCACAACAGCGGAGTTACTCTCTTTAAGAGTATATATGAGAAAATTGACCTCATCTTGTCTGTTCATCCTTCGGCTAACATTAACACTTGCGGTGACTTCAATGTCCATAATGTGGAATGGCTTACCCACTCAAATAATACAGATGATGAGGGGGGTCTGTCATGATTTTACTATTGCCTATGACCTCACTCAGATTGTTCGCGAGCACATCCGTATGACTGATATTACCGACCTTTTTCTCTCAACTTCCCCTGAGCTATGTTCATGTTCCGTTCTATTTCCTCTGGGATCCTCCGACCACTCGGTTGTATCAGTTAAGATAAAAATGAAATGTAATAAGTCTTCAGACGTACCTCTTCACCGATACTCTATGGCTGATTGGGATAGCTTCCGTACATCATATCTGATCGACCTCTCCATTCCATGTTTAAAAAGGACGTGTCCTCTATAGTATCAGACCTGACCGAATGGTTTATTTTAGGCATTGGCCGATTCATACCATCGAAAAAATTCCAACAAAAACCTAACAGCCAGCTATGGTTCTCCTGTTGCCATCGTGCACAGAAATCACTGTTTCCATATCGACCAACATAATAGATGTACTGAGACTAAAGCTGCTTTCAGGACCACCAGCAACCACTGTAAAAGAGTAATACAAAATGCAAGAGAGTTATATGCTCAATCCGTTAAATCCAAAGTAGCTGAGCAGCGGCTTGGTTCCCACCAGTTTTGGCAAATAGCAAACAGGATCATGAACAGAAGCGTACGTTTTATCCCAACCATCATCAATGGACCAGATATCATCTCGTCAGCATCAGACAAGTCCAAACTATTTGCCAAGAACTTCGCAGCAAACTCTACCGAAGGCCATCAACTCCCCGTATTTCCTCCTATAACACACAACACATTAAGTAACATACAAATATATGTGCGTGAGGTCGCGATTAGCGAATCTCTCCACAAAGGCTTCATTTCTAGAGCTATTGCTCTTGACATATCAAAGGCCTTCGATGAGGTATGGCATAAGGGTCTACTTCACAAAATTTCCAGCTACGGTATAACTGGAAATGTTTTCTCAATCATTAAATCATTTCTCTCTGATAGGCTCAGAAGAGTAGTGGTTGATTGGCAGAAATCAGAGGCCCACAGTATTAATGCTGGAGTTCCTCAGGGGTCCATCCTGGGGCCAACTTTCTTCCTGATCTACATCAATGTTCTCCCAAAACACATACTTAAATCATTCGTTGACATCTATGCTGATGACACGACCATCTATGGCAACACATCAAAGACCGTAAATGGCAATCTTCTCTCTGATTCTCTCTCTTCTGATCTTGAGCGCGTGGTACAATGGGAGAAGAGGTGACTGGTTACTTTTAATGCATCTAAAACTAAGCTCCTTTCTTTAGATCATAAACGCTCTGATCCCCATCTAGCATCAATTGAAATGGATGGCTCTCGTCTAGGGGAGGTCCCATGTTTTGATAAGCTTCTGGGTTTGACCTTTACTCCTGATCTGAAATGGAACACATACATCAAGTCTGTGGTCAAGTTCGCTGGGAAAATGGTGGGTTCCTTCTACAGCTCCAGAAGATATCTCACTAATGATGCAATTCTCTATCTACATAAAAGCCACGTACGTCCAAGGATGGAGTAGTTGCCACATCTGGGCAGGAGCTGCTAAAAACAGCCTATCCTGCCTTGACAGAGTACAAAATAGACTTCGTGGTTTAGTGGGGGATGCCCTTTTCTCTTCCCTGCAACCTCTCTCCCGCAGAAGAGACGTTTCGAGCCTATCTTTGTTTTATCGTTACTTCCATGGCAAGTGCCCATCTGAGCTCCAATCTCTGATCCCTCCTCACCAATCTTTCACGATAAACACCCGTCTAGCTGAAACCACTGTCAATAATTTTCCCCACTCTTTTTTATCTGAGCCTAAATCAAAACGGAGATTCCATTAACAAAGCTTCTTTCTAAGAAGTGCACACTTGTGGAACTCTCTGCCGCTTGCCTGTTTCCCCCTTGACTTCAACTTGAATGTTTTCAAGTCCAACATAAACAAATTCCTGATGAACCGCCCCCTTAAGTAATGACACTTTATCAAATCTCCGATACTAACTATTACTACGATACTATCCCATTGATTTCTGTAGACACAATAACGCTTATCCCCGAGTGGTTTATGGCCTTGATAAGTGGTGACCTCCATGTAAAAAAAAAGAAGAAAAGTATCATGAAAATCATATCTGATTATATTCAAGAAGAAAGGATGGCATTTCTTTTACTTTTATTCATAAAATACTTGGGTTTTATTTTAAAGCAGAACAAAGAAGAGAAAGGTTGGTCTTCTACTTATCGACTCTTTTTGGCATCTCATTGATTAGTTCAGCTTTTTATATTATCGGTTGGCGTTTTTCGTTTTTGATTCTTATCGATAAGTTTTTTTTTCTTTTAGTATCGATTATTTTTTGCTCCTTATCGATTAGTTTTTCTTTTAAGTATCGACTAGCATATCGACCCGGCATTGCCCAGATGATGGTCTGGACCCTTTAGCAGTTATTTTTCTGGGTCAAAGCCAATAAAAACTTTTTCCTCAAATCCGATTACCCTGTATCTCAAATTTCGACGCTTTACACTACAAATTGGCATAGTAATTTGGTAGAAAACCTAAAAATGAAATATTTTGAACTTTGACACCATTTTTTTCATTTTCACTTGGCTGAAGAGATCCGATCAGATGGTAGATCTGCCCCTGTACTTTGAATGTTGGCATAACCCCCACCTGTGTATTGGTAACTGGATCCGAAAGCCGTCATCTGAAATGCGCATCTATAGTGCCTTGTTTCTTTCATGAAGGTTGTTGATTCAGGATTTGAACCTGTGAGCAAGCGTAGTAGCGGTTGTGGAGCTTCTTTAAGAAGAGGGAGTTTCACCTTGCCATTTGAACAGCATATTCCCGCTAGAAGAGGGAATATAGTTGAATGCTTTTTAAGACCCGCGTGACTTTGTGATTCTTGAATGCCGTTCCAAGTTGGCTCTATATTGTATCTGACCCTCTATCCGTCTGTCTCGTTGCTCTACATTTTCTGAATTGCGTGCAGTGGACATGACTGAAGCATTTCTTCTTAAACGTCTGTCTCGTTGTTCTTCGGTTTCGGAAGCGCGTGCAGCAGACTGACCTAATGCCTTTCTTTTAAGACGATTCTTTCGTTGCTCTTCAGCCGAACTTGAAGCATGTCTTTCCAAATAACTTTCGCTTGGGTCTTCGTCCATTGAAGCTTAAGAAAGAAACCTGGATTTTACTCTTTTCATTTGGGTAAATAGGGGAGATTGGCGTGCAGTGCACCATCTAATGCTGCAATCGAGAAACTATTTGTCGAAGGCCCAGGCAAATTTGAATTATCACCAATTGCATCCGAATCTGCAATGAAAGAAGAACCACTCCCAGCCGAATGACCCAAACGACTATTTTCAACAAATACGACCCTAGCATCTCCTGGATGTTCTGCTGTGTCGTAGGGCACAGTAATTGGTGATTGTTGCGCCATGCGCCTTCTTTGCATTAGTTGATGCCTCGACGCACTTATCGATGACCTTCCATTTTTTGGCATAATTGATAGGAATGTTCTCAAAATTAACAGCTGTAATATAAGTGCAATGAAAGTAATGCAAAATAGACTGACGGAATTAATACAATCAATCGTTTGTTTGAATTCCAAATTAAAATTAATATTTCTTAAATCTATAAATAATTTAAATAAGCAGTCAGTAATAGAAAGATGTGAATAGAAAATATTGTAACATAAATATATCAAAAATATGGTCGGTAATTTTTTAAAAAGTAATAATACCTTGCATAATATACAAGATTGTGTTGAGTCAGTAAATAGAAAAATAGTAAAAAGAAAGAATGGAGCAAAGTAATTTAATTTGGGGAGTTTGGCTACAATTTATGTCACATCTAAAGTAATCTATGCCTGTTTTTTTTTGTTATAACGTACAAAGTGTTGTTCTGCTTCTCTTAAATAATAAATTTTTTTAACAATCATTGAATTAACCCCCAACCCACAAGAAACATATTAATAAATGCCTCACAGAATATTAGCTGACCATAACCTATAACAAATTATTTCTTATTGTACACAAATATTTTTTAAATTTTTTGAAAAGTACAAAGCAGATGAAAATTATTTTCTTTAAACTACTTTTTAGTTAATAGGAAAAAAATGAAAAAAAAAGGAATTTTTTTTTCAAGAAATTGTTATTGCTTGAAATTTTACGATAAGTTTTTCATTAAAAACGTCATTTAAAAAACAGTTCAAAAATGTAAAAAAAAAAGATATTAAATACAAAAGAAGTTCAAAATTAAAAATAATATTTCTTAAATCGATAAATAATTTGAGCAAGCAGTCAGTAATAAAAATCTTTACATAAATATAACAAAATATATGGTCAGTAAATGCCACAAAGAAAACTGGTAATACCTTGCTTAATATACAAGATTGGGTGGAGTCTGTAAATAGAAAAGTAGTAAAAGGAAAGAAAGAAAGGGGCAAAGTAATTTGGGGTGGGGAGTTGGCTACAATTCATGTCAAAGTTAAAATAATCTATGCCTGTTTTTTTTTTGTTATAACGTTCAGAGAGTTCTTATGCTTCTACTAAATAATAACATTTTTTAACAATTAACATCGAATTAACCCCACCCCCACCCACAAGGAAAATGTTAAGAAAAAAATGAAAAAAAGAAAAATATTTTTTTCAAAAAATTGTTATTGCATGTAATTTTACGATATTTTTTGGAGTTACATTTAAACGGCAGTTTTCGTATTTTCAATGTATTTTTGGTTAGTTTCGTATAATTGTATTTTTTTAAAGGTTCACCTAGGAAAATAGGAAAAAAATGTGAATTTTAAAATTTAAACAGATCATCTAATATACCCATAGATACAAAATATCTCCATTTTGATAATTAAAAACGATTTATTTTTTTTTAATGAGACGTGGTTATTGTTTAGGGTTTTTTTTTAATGAGACGTGGTTATTGTTTAGGGTTTGTTTTTTTAAGCGTATATGGACGTACGGGACGTAAGTTTTGGAATTAAATGGCAATTTTCGTATATACAATTTGTTTGGGGGCTTTGTAAATGTTCACTTGGAAAAAATTAAGCCCCCCCCCCAAGATTAACTATAAATGATTGTCTTTCATTTAATGCTAAAATTAAGACGATTGATACCATCGTTTATGAGGAGTTTTGATTATTAGATTAGCCAATCAAAACTGTTGTTAGTGTCCACACACATTTTTGCTTTTAAAGATATATATATTACATTTTGATCCTTATCGATTAGTTTTTCTTTTTAGTATCGATTACTTTTTGCTCCTTATGGATTAGTTTTTCTTTTTAGTATCGATTATTTTTTGCTCCTTATCGATTAGTAACGTCTTCTTTTTTCGATAGAGAGAGAGAGAGAGAGAAAGAGAGAGAGAGAGAGAGAGAGAAAAGAGTGTACATATGTTCTTTGCGATTCATTTTGTTCCAATGATTTCAATTATAAATATGAATTAAATTCCAAATCGATAGCAAGCGAACGGTGTCTGTTCGTTAAAAAGTATATATGGAACTTTAGAAACATTCGTTAAACATTGGCGAAACAATTTTTTACAAGTACAGAATTATTTCTATTAATGCTCTATTATGTTTATGCAAAGTTATCTATTAGAAAAACCCGGCATCATTATTGTTTAAACCTGTTAGCCCAAATGGGACTATTAGAATTATATTCTATCAGTTATGTTTAAACGTTTTTATGCTTACCAGAAACACGACATATTTATTATTTTTTGCTCTATTACATCGAAAAGCAATGTTAGAGCTATCGTGCATCTTTTATGTCTAACTCTATTATATAAAGAGAAATACTAGAACAACTTCGCCTCTTTTATATTTAATTCTAGAATGCCTATACTCCAATCGGGGGCTAATTTGGTACTCGACCTTGCTCAAGGGTCTCCCACTGGATATTAGGTATATCAGAACCACCTTATATTATTTACTTTTAACGGTACTATGTTAAACGATATTACCAAAACCATCCGTATCTATTATGTTTAATATAAAGCCAAAGTGAATAACCCCATAAATTGCCTCTTCACGCCAAACATACCTCAAAAGTGAACACTTTGGCGAGATGGGTCCTCAGTCATCAGGTAATTTATACACTACAAGGGTTATTCCCAAAGGCCTCTTATTTTTTTATTCCCTAGACTTAAACGTTGAAAGCCTACGAAGACAGAAGCCGTACAATTAGAACGAGCGAACTTTTGTGTTCCAGAATTTATTTTTTCTACATAGTCACTAGCATTCTCAATGTACATTTGCTAGCCTCTTTTAGTGTATCAGTCGTAAAAGTCAAGAGGGCGCTTTGTCACTCAGATCTTTGTCACCACTCTGAAATCGACGAACTCATCTCCCAACTCTGCTGACATTAACTCCACCAACTTCGGAATCGTTCCATAGGCGTCGGTGAATGTTAATGGGTTCAATTATTTCTGTTTAGATGAGTATAATAAGAAATCTCTGCTTCTGACTCATGTCCATTATAGGAGTTGATTCCTTAGAGTCTTACGCCGTCAATATCTGCAACAGAAAGACGAAACTCTCAGGTCATGAACGTATGAATTTAATCATCATAACAATGCCATTTGCAACCATTCTCTTTTGGTTGAATAAAAAATAGGATGCATTACTTTTGAAACGTCTCCTGTATTAAACAGTTATTGTGTTTATGGAGTTCGTCAGTTTTTATGCAAATAGAGACAAGAAAAGCTTGAGAAAAACGAGTTATTTTTTTACACTTGTCATACAGCAATTTGGAACTCACGTAAGTTTAAAAGATAAAAAACTGGATAATTATTTTATAAATTTTAAGATATTAAGATGACATAGAAAACATTACAGCAATCTTCTTTGATATTCGGTAAAAAAGTAGACATGAGAGTATTTCGTATTAATTTAAAGCAAATCCATCATCATCATCATCATCATCATCATCATCATCATCATCATCATCAGGACGGGCTCCTTGCGCGAACCAATGTGGCTCTTCCTCTCCAGAGTTTCCTGTCTTCCATCAGCTGCCTCAGATTTTTAGATTCACAGTTGGCGTTGTGTGCTATTTTCTGGATGTACGCGGATCTAGGTCGTCCGTGTCGTGGAGTCCATAGCAATACATCACTCACCAAATTCATGCTTGCTCCTCATACAATGACCCGCAAATCGTAGGCGTCTTTCCCTAACTAATAAACTAAAAAGGCAGTTCTTCAGGGTAGTGGTAGAGCCTGTCCTTGTTTACGGTGCTACAACCTGGGCACTCACCAAAAGATTGGAAAGAAAACTAGACGGCACATACACCCGTATGCTAGATCAGTAATAAATATATCTAGGCAACATTCTCTCACAAAGCAGCAACTTTATGGCAACCTACCTGTCATATCTAATATCTAAAGCGAGCTACTTTAGCTTGAACATATAATATTTACTGTTTTTGCCAATACAATATACAGTGCCGCCAAAAAGAAAATCCGCACTCGTCTTTTTTCAAAACCCTCAAATTAAAGCTAAATCGAATGTAACTGTTTAAACAATCTATACCTCATTTGATTTCTCTTTTATTCCTCGGTAATTTTACTTGTTCATATGTGACTTTTAATGAAAGTATCACAATGTTCACGTCAATTTTAAAAAAATTACCTTCAAATCGAGAAATCCGTAGAAACAAATGAGCTTAAAACTAGCTTAAAATATCAACCTTTTAGCATCTTTAATCGTAAAATATCCACCTTTTAGCATCTCTAATCGTAATTGCTGTTGTTCCTAGGTTATACAACGTAACATTTAGTCCATATACTTCGAGTCTCTCTTAGTGATCATCAGGAGCTTAACTTTCTGATTTATCTAACCGAGAAATCGGCCGCAGATTGAAATGTGATGAGAAAACGGCACAAATGACTGTGCAAAAGCACAAAAAAGAAAAAAACACCGACAGTGTTTGTAATGCCCCTAAAGTCGGTCGTCCTAAAGTTATTTCTTACAGGGAAGACAATGTTATCAAGATCTGCAGCCTCAGAAACAGATTTGAAACGCCTCCAAAAAATCCAAATAGCAGTGCAATCTTGTTGAAAGATTCCCTGTTTCTACAGTTAAGAACAGATTGAAGGAATTTAATTTTCGCAGCAGTGTTCCAAGATGCAAGCCAACGATTTCTGTAAATAACAGAAAGATCATAACTTTTCATATTTGCCAAAAGTGATTTTTAGCGACGATAGCAAGTTCAATAGGCTAAACAGTGATGATAGGTAGTACGTTCATCGAAGGAAGGACGAATAATTTAATCGTAGGTGTACAGTTTCAACGATGCAAGGTGTTGGAGGTTCAGTTTTGGTATGGGGTGTTATTAGTCCAAGGACTATAGTTTGCTTGCAAGGTCGAATTGATTCGACCAAATACATTAATATGTTGACTGAGCATTTTCTACCCTACTTTGGCCGGAATTTAGATGATAATCCCATCTTCATGCAGGATAATGCTCCGATTCACACAACTGGAAATGTTAAGAAGTTCCTTGAAGAGCATGATATTTCATGTTTGGATTGGCATGCACAATCTTCAAACCTCAATCCTATCGAAAACATATGGCATTTCATCCAGCAAAAGCTACGCAGTGATAAGATTTCAAATCTGGAAGAACTTTAGACAAAAATTAAAGAGAAGTGGGATGCCCTTTCACCGGAGTATTGCTGCAGACTAATTCAAGAGAATGCGTTAAAATTTGAAAGCTGTCAAATTGCAGAAGGGTTTTGCTACTAAATAATAACTAGTTCATTGTGTTCCTGATGTATTTGTGTTGCATTAATGTTCTAAAGTTACATTTAAATCCCAATTTTCCATTGTGCGAAGTTTCTTTTTGCCCTTTCGATTTGAAATTAATTTTTTAAACTGACGTGAACACTGGGATACTTCAATTAAAAGTCAAATATGGACATGGGAAATTATAGAGGAATAAAAGGTGAATCAAATGAGGTGTAGATTGTTTAAACAGTTACATCCAATTCAGCTTAAATTTGCGTTTTCTTTTTAAATGACAAGTGCAGAGGTCCTAGATATGACCTTAAACTATATCCGATGCTTGCGGGCTTTGGAGAGTGTGAAGTCACCCTTTAATTGCCATTGCTCTCAGGTCCACTCTGACCAAAAAGTTTTCTTCAAAATCACTGGATTTGGTATTAAATAACCTGAAAAAAGTTGATATGCCGTAAAACAAAAACAAACAACCAACAAACCAACAGGCGCGGACTTTCTTTTTGGCGGCACTGTACGTTAAACCATTCATTATCAAATTATATGAATCTTCATATTCACCTCTGCTCTTCCTCTACATAGCTTTAATGGTTTGGGAAAATTTTAAACATTACATATGTTCTAAATCTTAGAAAATAGCTGTAAAAATGTTGACGTTTTTTTATAAAGAAAACTGACATCAGCAACAAATTGTGAATGTATGTTAAATATGTACGTCAAGTGTCGTTACTATAGCATTAGTGGTTCAAAGTTTGTGTAACTCCCAGAGCCGCCCCAGATTTACAGAGCCCTTTACGACGTTATAGAGCCCTTTAAGACGTTACGTTTCGAAAGAAGTATAGCAATGTCAGTGTTGATATGGAATATCCATTATTTGTCGATTCCGTCAAGGGAAAACAATTCAGCTTTCTTTTCTTGTGGCCGTCAGCATTGAATTCCCATAAACTGTAAGTGATAATAATTCTTTCACTGAGGTGGAATGCATTCATCTATTTCACACGTGTTAATATACATACAATCCTGAATGTTATTACAAGGTGCACGCATATCTATCTATCTATCTATCTGTCTATATATATATATATATATATATGTGTGTGTGTGTGTGTGTGTGTGTGTGTGTGTGTGAATATGTGTGCGCACCTCGAGATCAACACACACACACACACACACACACACATATATATATATATATATATATATATATATATATATATATATATATATGATGAAAATGATGGAAATAGTATTCCGACAAAATAGAGAAAATAAAAAGGAACAAACCGTATTATTCGAAATAAAGACGAAACGTTGATGAACACATAATACGGTTTGTTCCTTTTTATTTTCTCTTTCTCTCTCTCTTTCTCTCTCTCTCTCTCTCTCTCTCTCTCTCTCTCTCTCTATACACATATATATATATATATATATATATATATATAATTCAAACACGTTAGGGTTTGAATGTATGGTTAAGTGGCAGTTTTAGTTATTTAGAACTGCTTTAAAGCTTCTTCGCTCACTCATTTTTCGACCAAATTTCAAATAATTATTACAGTTTATAGATCACCTTCTCTTGTGGAAAAAATTCAATTTTAGTTCAGTAAAATAAAAGTTATGATGAATTTACTGATGTTCAAAATCGTAACAAAAAAACGTAAGGATGTGAGCGACGTTTTTTATGGCTGGTTTCCGTAGCAACCACGTCGCTTTAGCGACTATTGTTGCTATAAATTCACTGCTCTCGCGAAAACAGAAGTAACAAGTGAAACAGAGAGAATGAAAGCATGGAAGGGAGATAATTAGGGTGATTTTATTGAAAGCAGACGACTGTTGTATATTGTTATTACATATGTGAATTTTATGTTATGGGGACAAAAATCTAAAGAACGAATAAGTGAATAATATATTTTAGAAGCACTGCCATAGATTTGGATGAGGAACCCCATAAATAATATACAGATATATAAACAGCCATTAGACATATACTATTATGTTAAAGCAAACTCGTATATAAATATAGATACGTATAGTTGTCTTTAATGAATGCTCTCTTGGGTCTTTGAGTAAAGTGTAGTATATGTTCTTTTCTCGGCTAGTAGAAGAGACATTTTTTCAACTAAGGCATTTTTAATTTTTGTCCCATGTAGAGTGTCCCCTTTTAGGCGATTGGATATCCTTACATTAAAAGTGCATCTCATATCTAGCTTTGCTCTAGTGGGAAGGCAAATTAAATATAAATTCCTGGGTTATTTTTATTCAATAATTCCCTTAGCTTTTGGGGGGTAAATTAATGTAAATTGTGTGATACCTAACAGGTCCTTATTTACTTTCTTTTCACTGACTGGAGATGTCACACACCTTACGCAATTAGCAAGGAGGAAGTAAATACCTGGGGATGGCCTTCCTAGGACTACACACGACTGATAGCAGGAAAAAAAAAAGCCACCGAAATGGACCAATCCCTGTAGTTTTATTATAGAGAAATCTTTGGTGTATACGGCTTCGCCAAGTACAGACTGCGTGCGCAAGCTCATTTCTTTTTCTACTAATGAGTCAACACTTATAAAGGCCCAAGGCCACTCGAGTATAAAGGTTAATGACTGCTAGTTTGCTAGTGCAAAATTACTCTATAATGGTGGAAAGTAGGCAAACTTTGATTATTTAAGTGAACGGCTACACAAGAATATGCTTTCTTTGGATTTAAAAATGACAATGTTATAGTCAACTGGGAAGAACCCCTGCGATATTGTATCCTACAGACGGGTAGTTCTAGGAAAAACACATTGCTCATGGGATTTTCGTTTAGTTTTAGGCATGGATAGAGATGTAGTCTCCGGAAGATATTTAAGAAACTACGAAACATCTAAGTGCTTAGAAAATCATATGGAAAGCGACAATGTGCTGGAAGGGTGTGTACAGAGAGACTGGGGATGTGGAATTTAAAGTGCTTTGCCAAATACAGGCTGATTCCCATGGGAGTAGGGCAGACGCGCAGGGGGGGGGCGGAAAAGGGCGGATACATTTTTGGCCATCTTGTCACACTTCATCGCTTACTTAGCAGATAAGAATTACAGAAAGGGTTTCGTTGTGAGGTGAACTGTAAACAGTGTGTACAGATGACTGATTCAAGAGCACGTTCGATCTGGCAATCTATGAATGGCACTGATCGTACAGAACTTCACGGGAAACAAGATACGCATGCGTGCGGCAAAGACATATAGGCAGTCGTCTATGAAACTAAATTCTACAAATACTGTACGGACTTTTTAAACCGTGGAGTCACCAGCATGCGGCCCGTAAGCAAAAGCCGGCACGCAGCTATGCTAAATCCGGATCGTGATAAACTCATACAGAGTTTCCGTTGCTATTATTATGTACAAATTAGAAGTTTTAATATAAGCAATAATCATTTGTTTTTCAATGGCAATAAGAAGTGTTAAGAAGTTTTCCTTGGAATCTGATTAATAGTAAGTCATTCCGGATTTTAAAAAAACCATCGATTACTTTTTCGATCATTTTGCGTCATCGCAACAGCCGTGTAGCATTAGTTTATTACTGGCAAAGGCCGCTAATTGTACTAGGAATTTGAACTGCAATAAGGCTTCGCAATGTGACAGAATCTTCCGCTGCCTTTCGGTAGAGGTATGGTTGGTGCTTTTGTTCGTCAGTCTTTGCATTATCCTTGACTTTTCATGGCAACTCTGTGTTGCGTGTTTTGGGCTATGTGTTTGGTGAGGATATGTCAGTTTGTGGGACTTCTGGTAGTTTCATTCCATTTTGCATAGTGTGATGTTCCTTGTCATATCTTTCGTTCTACTTGTTTTTTTTGGGGGTTTTTTTTTTATAACTTACCTGTTGCTGATTGGCGTTTTTTGGTTATGTATCTGCACTCGAGGATTTCTCTTAATATTTAGGCTGTTTTCATAATTGTTGTGCGTTGTAAAGTGTCAATTCTTCCATTTATTTCCAATTGCACTTTTTTCCAAGTTATTCTGAATTGTTCCCAATTCTCCTATAACACTTCTTCTTCTTCTTCTTCTTCTTCTATATCTTCTTTTAATTATTAATTATTATTATTATTATTATTATTATTATTATTATTATTATCGGTAGTAGTAGTAGTAGTAGTAGCAGTAGTAGTGTTTATTCAGTATGAATTCTCATACTAGTTGACTCATGCAGGTCAGTTTGGATTTATATTCAAACATATAAAAACAGACAAGAATTTAAACGCATCCGAATATATGATGTAATTTGAAACGACGTTTAACTATTAATGCTAGTATCATCAACAGCTGACTGAAGTATTAGTATAGATTGTAAAGTAAAAAGATACGGCAAAGCAAGTGGCTAGGATTATGTAATATTATGTAATTATGTAAGGTGTAAATAAGTTTTTGAAACATACATTTGTAGAGAAAACGGAAGTTTGGTTTTGTTTCGCAATGTTTACACTATATATGCTTTTGCGTAAATCTTGAAGTATCTCTTACATCGGCGAAACAAAGGTTTCGTTGACAAACCAATCGTAGAATATGAGAAAATGCGAAACGGTGTCTGATTAATTAGCCACTTACTATAATCGCATCTAGTTCAAGTTCACAATAAAATTATTACCTAATGGAAGGATTCTCAGAGTCGGTAAATCGAAAGGGCAGCACAAAAAGATAACATTTGTGAGAGGCTAAAATTAACAAAAATTTTAAAAAGACGTCAATTCAACCTCCTCTAAGGAGAAAGAGGCGCAAAATAACTGTCAAAGTTCCCAAACCAAAACTTAGCACTGGTTAAATATCTAAACTTGATTTTTTTTTTATTTCTAACGAGTGCGCATAGATTTCTGTTTGATTATTATTGTTGTTTAAGTCTTTGTGATCCAATAAATATGCATCGAAAATTGTTGACAAAATCAACAACTTACCAAGCAGCAGCAGCAGCAGCAAAGTTTTGACGATCTTCTAAACACATTATCAATTCAAACTTGAACATCGTAGTATTAGACAGGAAAATACTGAGAAGTGTATGTTGGCTTTATACATTTGAATAATAATAATAATTTGAATAGTATGGAAAGTAGAGTAGTGAAGACGGATATAGTATGGAAAGGATAACTACTTCCCATTCGAAAATAACATGTTTTTTAAAGGATGTTTAGTGTAATATTCTATTTTATATCATTTTTCCAGATGTTATCTCCTCCTCCGAGAATAAAATATAGTCCCACATTTGATTAATTTTCAAAAAATCTGACGTTGCTCCTGAACTTTGATAAATATAATGTCTTTTAATAGCCCTTGACCTTTTGTCTAAGATAAATGTGTGGTATATATTCTATCCGAAAATAATATATATATATATATATATATATATATATATATATATATATATTTATATTTATATATTATATGGTGTAACTGCTTGTCTTTGGTCTGTTCGGTTTACGTTTCCTAAGAAACTAATAGTCAAATATGGCTGAAATTTGGTATGATACTGTTATAAGATGTAACGAATGAAGAATGATGGTGTCCGTTCGATGCAAAGATAAGAGTCAATATAGATTAATAGAGATTAGTATTTAATGCCAATATGAGCACAGACTTAATCATATTCAACCATCGATTTGACATAAAGAATTCGTTTTAAGTCAACGGGTAATGGCACTTTTTCTGTTTTCAGCTGACTCCTATTCTCTCTCTCTCTCTCTCTCTCTCTCTCTATATATATATATATATATATATATATATATATATATATATATTGTAATAAAGTAGTATTTATGTTTGTTGTTTCTTTGCCTACAATATATGTTATATATGCCTATACTGTTTCGATCTGGTAACATGTGTATTAATATATATATATATATATATATATATATATATATATACAGATAGTACATATATATATTTTTATATACAGCTAGTATATATCTATCTATCTCTCTGTATATATATATATATATATATATATATACACCTAGTATATCTATAATAAAAAGCTGAATTTCTGTGTATGTGTGTGTGTGTGTGTGTGTGTGTGTGGTCACGAATAGGCTCCAATATGGTTGACTATTTTAAAATACCTGATTACATACGATGATAAAAGATGTCTCGATACACAGGAATGGGTATGTTTGATCCGTCAAAACGGCGGTTCATTGAAATTGTGGGGTCTGCGTTCGCGCCTGGTCCACAAAGTATGGAAATAAAAAAAAATAAAGAAAAAAACGTTTACATGTGTTTTTGATATAGATGTACATAAGAATACTTTGATAAGTATGTTTTAACTTAAATAGGAATGATATAATAAAATTGTGGGGTCTGCGTTCCCGCCTGGCCTCCATAGAATGGGAATAGGTACAAACTTTAATAAAAACTTTTCATATCTATCTGCGTAAGTATACTTTGATAATTATGTTTCAGTTTTAAGAAATATGGTAGAATAAAATTATGGGGTGTCCGTTCGCACCTGACCTCCATAGAATGGAAATATGTCACAAAGTTTAATAAGGTTTTTTAATATAGATCCACAGAATATTGTGATAAGTGTTTCAGTGTGAACAAGTATGGTGTAATAAATTATGGGGTTTATCTATTTTATTCCTATTTTCATCGCTTTGGTTTTGATACCCCCAAATTTACAATCCTTCCTTTTCATAACCTATCATACTTTCATAAATCTGAGTCCATTTTCTGTAGGCTGTTTTTGAACCCAGTCAACGACGGGTACTTTCGCTAGTATATATATATATATATACATATATATATATATATATATATATATATATATATATATATATATATATATATATATATATATATCGTAATTTTATACGGGTACGAAATTTCATTATTGCAGTCATGACAGGAAGACCCGTTTTGATGTTCATGATTAAAAGTTGGAAATGAAAAAAGAATTAATGGGTACGGTAAGCTGACCGGTTTCATCCTCACTTTACATGAGCTGGCTCAAGGAATTTCTTTGTTTTTATTAATAAAATTGAGTGAAATTGGAGACGATGCATTTGAAATAAAATGAGGAACGATACGTTAAAAATAGCGATATAGTGTATTAGAAAAACAAAACGGGATACACTATATGTCTAAAATACCGGTATGTCTGATATCACCTACTGACTGATCACATTCCAACCTAATGTCTCTTAAGTTTACCGAGAAATGAGACACAGTATAGACTAGTTTGCTATCCTCTTTGTGAGCATACGTATCTGAGAGAGACAGTTTGTTCGTATTAATGTAATACGTTTTAATAGAGATGAAATGTACACACAATTTCGCAAAACAAGCTATAAAAAGTGATGTAAGCAGTGAGCGTTAAAGATTAGTTTTCTATGTAAACAGTGTTCCTTTTATTTGAAATAAATAAAGGAGAGAAGTTCATAAGTACTAATAAATACCCAGAAAGTAATACTGTGCTCCATAGTTCAATACAAATAATAAAGTCATGTTCTAACAGATAATCGTTTATTTACTCCTTTAGTCCAGCACTTCTTTGCAGATAATATACCCCTCTTTTGCCCTGTTTCTTTCAGATGCTCCCATTTTTACGTAACGTTTCGCTAACTTCTTTTTCATTGAAGAACCGCTGCACGTTGATATTAATACGAGTTCCTTTCTCACACCATAACAATAATGGTCATATTTTTTTTATTATGTTCGAAAGCAATCTTAATTAAAGGAAATTCATTCTTATAGTCTTTTCTTCGGTTACCAGATTGGCTTTTTTAAAGCCACATTTCGTGAATTTGGCCTTTACCGAAGCAGTTTGACCTTCAAAAATGTATTTGGTTTTCTCAACGTATAACCTAAGGACTAACTAAGAAAGGGACAAGCAGAATAATTTATTATATTATATATCTATATAACTATAAATCTTTGTGGACCATCCGACCTTCTTTGCTTGAATTTTGTCTTCGACTATTGGGAGATTACAGCTTTAAAAATGGGGGTGACAGGTTAATTTATTATGTTGAGAAAAAAGTTCGTCTGCAATTTTTCATTTGGATTTGAAATGATGCATTTTCACATAAGTTTTCGTTATAATACATTTACTTTATATATTATGTGAAAGAACATTTTTTATATCTGATCTTCTTGTTGACAATCATTTTAAAACAATTATGTCTTCTTTTTAGAACGTTGAATACAAAATGGGGAAAAAATTAAATTCGCACAATTTTCTTCAATTCAAGCTAGGTCGAAAAGCTGCTGAAACAGCTCGCGATATAAACGAAGCGTTTAGCCCTGGAACCACTACTGAACGCATATCACAATGGTGGTATAAGAAATTTTAGTAGCGACGACGAGAGTGTTGAACATGATGAGCGTAGTGGTCGGTTATTGGATGTTGCCAAAGATAAATGAAGAGTGTTAGTCTAAGTCAATACACGCACAACTCTACTAGAACTTCCTTCTATATCAGTATACGACGCTTTCCAACCATTGGAGAGAAATTGGAAAGACAAAAAACTTAGTAAATGGGTGGCTTCTCAGAAATTGAACGACAACCAAAAGAAACGCCGTTATGAAATGTCATCTTTCTTTCTTTCACACAGCAAGAATGATCCGTTTCTCGACTGGATTGTGACTTGCAGAGAAAAATGGGTTCTTTACGACAACGGGCGACGCTCAGTATCTGTTTTTTTAATGACTATAATGGTTAGTGTAATATATGGTTTTTATTATTATTATTATACCAATTTCCCAGGCGTTATTTCTTCCATTGGTAAGGAATGTATATTTTCTAGTTTATATGTTTACTGTCATTATTTTCCACATAGTAGAACGTGACAATAAACAGTTTTTCCCCCCAAATATCACCAAACTCTATTGAAGATATCTGTGTTTGTTTTTTGTCGATGTTATCTGAGCGTTGTCATGGTAGTAGGGAGGGTGGATGCTGCCATTGTTTTCCCCTTTATTTCACGAAATGATTGGCTCCGATCTGTTGCAGCTGACCTTAACAAGTGATGGACTATTTGTTTATATTTCGAGTTGATCAGCCTTCATTGCTTAACACATTCTTTCGCTTATTTCGCCTGGAACGTACTTCCTTTCTTGTAAAAGAGGCAAGCAAGAACGATGTGGAGAATTTGGATTTTGCTAGTTAGAGGATCATGGGATAACTTGAAGTCTAACACACACACATACATACACATGTCGAATTCTTGGAACTAAAATATTCACAAATGTATACGTTATCATTTTTGTTTATTTTAAAATTGTCATATGATTATCAGTTGTCCCGCCATTGAGCTGATTAATAAATGCTTATATGACGGAATCAATTTGATTTCGTCTTTATTCCATGTATCTTTTCCGCGTTTTATCGTCGTGAGGACTCGCCAGGCTAAAGATAAACTTGACCAGTATTTATGAGGATGAAAGGCAGAAAATTTTGCATGGCTTAACTACCACATATGCGATACAATCACACTGACACACTAGGCGCTGTATATGGGACTTTCACTCTTCATTGCATTGTTTCATGCCGTCCTGAACTTATATATGGCTACAACTGGAATTGAAACAGTGCCGATTCAGGGAAGGTATGGTTGGAGCTTCTGCAACTCTTGCCATAAAAATAGGCACGCTTCAGTAGGTAATCATAGTCTGACAAGACTGAACGGAGCCCTACCAAACTACCTTATATTTTCATCATTTACAATATATATATATATATATATATATATATATATATATATATATATATACAGTACTGTTTCGGTGTTTCATAGCTCATCAGTGCGGCTAGACAAGCAACTATCTCAAGCCAGGATCGAAACCCGACAGCACATGACAGTCGGAGCTTCTAACCGTTGCTCTATTCGGCTGCTGCTATGCGGGCAGAAAATTAGCAATGTTTTGACATTATCCAAATACCTAAGCTCATTTTGTTTACATAAAAAGCATCACTTCATACGCTAATGGTAATTTGTATATAATATGTTCAACCCAAAATAGGGGTATTATAGGCATCCACATACACTACTCTTTCGCTGTTTCACAGCTCATCACAGCTCATTATATATGCATATATATATATATATATATATATATATATATATATATATATATATGTGTGTGTGTAGCTCATCATATATATATATATATGTATAGCTCATCATATATATATATATATATGTATATATATAGCTCATCGTATATATAGCTCATATATATATATATATATATATATATATATATATATATAATTTACAGCTCATCGTATATATATATATATATATATATATAGTATAACCCCGGGATACGGTGCCCGTAGAATACGTTTTTTTTTTCAAGTTACAATGTTGAATATGATGTTTTCCGACCCTCGTTACGGTATTGTCCCCGCTTTACGGTGTTACTTATAATGTTATTTGGTTATATACATGTGTATTATACACTGCTCTGTATTTTGTTAATAGTTTTTAATGCCGTATTCCGGGGTTCTAATGTATATATAAAAATGAATTTACGAATATAGAAATATACTTTATATAGGGACTAATCGGGATATATGAAACTCAACATTTGGGGTGGAGCACAACATACACAGATACTTGAGAAAAAGTAAAATAAACGTAAATAAATATACGAATTTTGTTAAGTTTTGAGACATTGTGTTGAACAAAGATGGCGGCGTAGTTCAGATCAGTAACCAAGATGGCGGCGTAGTTTAGATCAGTAACCAAGATGTTGGCCAAGAATTAAATGAAGTTCGTGACGTAGTAAACCTCTTAAATTCTGAGATATTGTGTTGAACAAAGATGGCGGCGTAGTTCAGATCAGTAACCAAAATGACGGGCAAAAATTAAATGCTGTCCGTGACGTAGTAAACGACGAACTGATTGAATCCAAAATTCGACAATTTTTATAATAATTTTGGGACGTTTTCATTGGTTGTTTAGCACAGCCGTTGGTTATACAAAATGATTCGTCTCATACCCCCACCATTTCGTCTGATGGGGATCGCGGTTTCGGCCTCTTTTGGCTAGGATCGAGGTGTGGTGTCTGTTACCAGTGCTCGCTGCGTCGAAGACTTCCAGTTGTTTTTGTTGGCCACTGCAAGGGCCAGCCCCTCCTTTGGGGATTGGACCCGTAAGGACTGGTTTCTTTATTTGTTATTTGCTTGATTGTTTTCGTTATTGCCTTCGGGCAACTTATTAACTGTTTTTTCTCCTTTATTTGCAGATAGTCCGGGGTCCAGCTAGTGCTTAAGCAGCCGGCAGGGCCAAGGGAAACCGACGTGCCTATTTAGGCGAAGGTCCCCTTGGTTTCCGAATCGGCGGGCTCTAGTTGGGCTCAGGACCATCAAAGGAGATGGAGCAGGTAACTGCTCCTGCCACCTTGGGGGACGCCCCAGGTGAAGTGTCCAAAAAGGGTTCGAATTCCGGTCCGGGGGCTGCCAACCCCAGTTCAAGTTCGGTCGTGGCGATGGTCAACCTGGGCTGTGAGAGCCTTAATCAACCATGGATAACGCCCTCAACCGTGGTGGCTGCAGGAAGACAGGGTAGTAGTATTCGTCAAGGATTCGTCACTTGACACTCATCCCAACAGACTTTCCGGTGTAAGTTTATTGCTTACTGCCTGAGGCGCATCTACCGAGGAATACCGACGGGGTTACTCAGGCAATTTTTACAATTGCAGGAATGCCCCTCCTTTAAGGGAGCCCGCTGGATCTCCACTTTCCGGCCTTGTGCCACATTTTGCCGAGGTGGGCGGCAAATAAATAACTACCCCCATTAGAAGTCCAAAATATTTTACACCCCCCCTTTTTTGATATAATGGAAACTCCTTTTGGATTCAATTTTGGTTTCACTTAAGAAAAGGAAAGAAAAATAATTAAATAAAAATAAACAAATAAATGAACAAATAAAAATAAACCAATAAAATAATTGTTTTTTTCTGGTTTTGGGGGAATTTGTTTTTATTCTCATTGCTCAAAAAGAATTATTAATATATTGGTATAATGTGTGCAAAAAGAAGCCATTTTTTATACATATAAAAATAAACACTTTTCAAATATATATAAACATACAAATAGAATATTTTTCAAATACATATAAACATATGCACAAAAATTCACAAATATACATTTTTGTTTTGTTTTAACAAATGTTTGCAAAAAAGAAGGAGATACAAGAAGAACTATTTGACAAATAGGAAATATTTTTATTTATGCCCATTTCGACGGGAGTTGAACGCGGCTTACAATCTTGCATTCCGAACTTGAGCAGAGTTTTTTCAATGTATCGTGATTGGTTCATAGTTATAGTTTCATTTTCACAGGTAAATTTTATTTATACCGATGAACCATGACAGTCGTCCAAGATCAGCCATTTAAAATTTTTTATTTAATTCATTTTTAACATCTTTTAAAGTGTTGTTACAGTTTGAGGCGAGTAATATATCGTCAACCCAAAAAAACAAAATCCACAATTTATTACCTATATTTTTGGTATACATGCACGCGTCTACGGTACATTGTTTGAATTCCTGTTCTATTAAATAATTTTGGAGTGTTAAATTCCAAGTGTGTGCACTTTGTTTTAGTCCATATAAAGATTTATTCAATTTCCACACCCAATTTTTATTTTTCATTTTAAATCCCTTTGGAGGGTAAATGTAGATTTCACAGTCAATCGGAGCATTTAAATAAGCATTTTTTACATCCATTTGATGTATTTTTTAATTGTATTGAGTGGCAAGTTGTAATAAAATTCTAATTGTCGTTAAATTTGTCGTTGGTGAAAATGTTGCAAAATATTCCACTCCAGAAACTAGTGAAAAACCTTTTGCCACAAATCTTACTTGAAAAGTTTTACTGCCAGAAGCTGTGATTTTTTTTGGAAAAAAACCCAGCGTGAAGAAATTATATTTTTATCTGTTGGTTTTGCCACTATTTCGTATGTGTTATTTTCAGATAAAGCTTTCAATTCGGATAGCATAGCTTACTCCCATTCTTGGTGATTTTCTGAATTAATCGCCTCATTATAACTTTCCGGTGCGCTGTTCAACGAATAACAGTAATCCACGGCGTAATCTTGTATCTTTTCAATTTGTAAGACTCTGGCCTTTTTCGCTCCCTTATTGGGTATCGACGTGTCTAGTTATTATTTTCGTCAGAAGTTCTACTGTAATTGTCGTCGTTATTAATATTTTCATTGTGATCGATTAAGATGCTAGGTAATATTTCACGTTTTTCATCCACTGGATCGCCATTTTTTAAATTTAATGTATCGTTGAATTTTACACATCTAACCCTTTTTATGGCATTTTGAGCTGCGAAGTAGATTAAGTATGCCGGGTTATTTTTATCGTAACCTACGAGAGTACCTTTTTCGCTTTTAGTATTTAGTTTACTGGTGTTTTCTATAAATGCAAAACAATCAGAACCAAATAGATGCATTCTGTTCATTTTAGGTCTTACACCGCAAAACGCTTTATACGGCGTTTTTCCTAGCCTCTTATTGAACGATCTATTTCTGATATATGCTGCTGTCATTAAAGCGTACATCCATAAACTATGCGCTAATTTCGATTCGATAAGTAGACATCTTGTCATCTCAAAAAGGGTTCGCCATGCCCTTTCAGCGGTGCCATTTTGGAAGGGAGAATACGGCGCCGATTTCTCGTGTTTAATACGGTGGTTAATTAATAGAAGTTCAAAGTCTTTACTAGTAAATTCAGTCCCATTGTCTGAGCGAATACATTTCACTGAACCGTACGGAGCAACAGCAGCTAAATATTTCTTAGTGGCGAGGATAGCGTCGGATTTGTTTTTTTTTTTTTTAGAAAATAAACTATAATTCAACGGGAAAAATCATCAATAAAGTTCAAAATGTACCTTAAATTGTTTCTCTGCTGATCGGACCTGCTAAGTCACAATGCACAATTGAGAGAATTTTCGTAGCTTTTTTGTCTGGCGTTCGGCTTATATCTTTTGTCCTGCTGGTTCCAATTTATTTTCAGTGCAGTAAGAAAAAAAAACAAATAGAAATATTTGCACGTGAATACACAGAGACAAGATTGAAGCAAGCAAGAAAACAAGCAAGGGCACTTGGACGGTCCACAGAGTTTTATAATTATTAAGATGGTGACCAGAAAACTTGTCCCCGGAAAACCCGTACCCCGAAATTCATACCCGGAAAACTCATCCCTTTTTGCTAGGTAGGAAAACTGGTCCCTTATTGAATAAATATCGATTGAAAACATATTTTATGACCGTTAAAAGAGAATACACATTCCATAATACTTTAAAAAATTATTTTTAACTCTTGTTTTAAAAAAATAAACTTGATCACTGAGTCAAGACAGGAAAAACGAAACCATACTTTAGTTTTAACGACTTTTGTGTTATTACGAAACAAAAATAAAAGAAAAACACACTCACATATTATCAAGGAAAGTAATGATTTTATTTAGAAGAATTAATTTTATTTAAGCAATTTTTGTGTTATTACAGAACAACAACAAAGAAAAACAGTACTTATGTATTTTTGGTACCGCGCTGAAATAATAACGTTATTATTTCGAAAACCATTCTTAAGATAGGGGTTCGTTTAAAAGTCATTTTGGAGGCACTTCTGCTGTATGCAGATTGGGCTATTGTTAGAGGACGATAACATTTTATTTATTAATTGTCTGTATTTTTGAGATGAGGTGTTTTCATTGATTGATATTGTCGGACTGACTTCCTCATCTTGGTTTTTATAGTCACAACGTTTCGGCCGTTTTTGTCCTCCGGCCTTCATCAGGTGTTTTTGTATCGAACTGGGGAACCTCCTAACAAACGGTTCCCCAGTTCGATGCAAAACACCTGATGAAGGTTCCCCAGTTCGATACAAAAACACCTGATGAAGGCCGGAGGGCAAAACGGCCGAAACGTTGTGACTATAACAACCAAAATGAGGAAGGCAGTCGGACAATCTCAATCAAACATTTTATTTTTGAAAAATAAAAAGTCCAGCCGTTTAAAACGCTTATCTGTTGGATTTTGTTTTCGTCTGATTTCTACGTCCATTTATTTGTAAAACAATATGCGATATTTGTCACCATCATCATTATCTACAGCAGAAATATGAGTCTTAAAAACAAACATTTTATTTAAAAAAGAAAAGTCCAGCTGCTTTAAACGCTGATCTGATTAATTTTGTTTGTGTCTTCGTCCAATTTCTAAGTCTATTTGTAAAGTTGCACAAACACTTTAACGAGTGGCTGTCTCTTCTACAAATTGTTTGTATTGGATTGTTTTTCTTTTTTATTCATGTTAAATTAATTTAATCGTACCCATCATCATCGTCATCGTTCTGATCATTGAGGATTTATGACTTTGGGAACGCTCCTTCATGTATATTTTACATGTATGTGTATGTGTACGTGTGTATATGCATATGTATGTGCATGCGTATATGTGTGCCTCTATGTGGGTATGTTTGCATGTGTATGTATATGCGAATGTATGTTTGCGTGCATATGAATGTATGCATGCATTGTGTGCGTGCATTTGTTTATTTGCATACGTATGAGGGATGAAGAGGGCTCCCGTAAGCCGTGGTGAAGGCAGCCCCTCTAGGAGAAACAAATCTCTGATTTAAAAAAACCATAAAGCGGAAGACCGGTACTCGCATTAAGCTGGTCTGCAGTTTGACTTGTTGATGGCTATCTTGCTTGTTGCTAGATCTCAACATTTTGAACCGAGAGATAGAGACTTAGCTCTCGTACAAAGCTAAAACGCTGTAATAACATATTTGTATAGATACTCCCTCAGACATTTGTCTAAAAAAAAGAAAAACGTCTTGTGGCGATAGAAAAGTTTAGACGCGTGTAGGCCTGAAAGGACGAAAGAATGTAATAACTGATTTGCAATCATTATATGTATGTATCTATGTATGTATGTATGTATGTGCATGTATGTACGTATGTACACGTATATATGGGTATTTATGTGTGTGTGTATGTATGTACGTATGTATATGTATATATGGGTATGTATGCTTATATATGTACATGTGTATGTATGTATATCTATGTGTATATGTATATATGTATGTGTGTATATATGTTTATGCGTGTATGTATGGATATATGTTTATAGATGTATGTGTAGATATATATATATGTATGTGTATGTATATGTAGGTATGTGTATGTGTGTATGTATGTATATATGTATATATGTGTATGAGAGAAACCTCCAGAGGAGCTTAGGCTCTGTTGACTGCGGCATCCATAACCCACCGGCGTGTGGATCATACTCTGGTGTCCAGCTACCTAAGTCCCAGTCATGGGTAAATGACATTAGCGGGGTAGAAGGAGCTCCTGCAAGCCGTAGGGGAGGTAATACTTCCAAGAGAGGACAACTCTTACGAAAAATCGAGAGGTCAAAGCAATTACCAGTCATCTTGTAATGGCTTGTCACTGGGTTATTGTTTTCGAGACTTAGAGAGTGGCAGTCGTGTCGTACAAGCACTTGTCACTTTAATACAACGATGTACAGATGTTACTTGAGATCTATCTTTTATTTCTTATCTTTTTATGTCTTATCTTTATCTGTTGTTCATTTCTATTGCAAGTCCTATGGCGATGGGGGAGTGGCAACGTGTACAGACTTGACCAGTTGGAGGTACACAATCACAAATCTGCACAGAGGCGAGAGGAACCCTATGTTAACATCGTTGTTGTGCCTTCACATGACGGTGAAGGTCCCTGTGACTGAGCAGCCTTATTCATAGAGAGCACTGCTCACCCAGTGTCTTGGGAAAGTGCTCGGAAAGGTGCACCAAAAATTGTGTCATACTATCACTGATTAGTTTCCTGTGGCTAACGGTGGTTCATGTAAGCAGGAAGAAAACAAAAATGTATCTCCAAAAAGGAGTAAAATTCAATTTATGCTGTTGGAATGTACGCACTATTCTTGATAAAGGGTCATCCAACCGTCCAGAGCGTAGGATAACGCTTGTCATTGCAGAGCTAGCGAGACTTGATATAGATATCGCTGCTCTGTCAGAGACCCGTCTCTCAGGAGAAGATCAAATGACAGAAGTATCATGAGGCTACACTCTCTTCTGGATTGGTAAACCGGAGGGTATCCGTAGAAATGGTGGAGTCGGTTTTTTGATTAAAATATCCTTGGTTGATACTATGGAATTTCCTTCCAGTATTTGTGACCGCATCATGAAACTTCGTGTTCCTCTCTCACACAACAGATTCATCACTATTCTTTCGGTCTATGCACAAACCCTTCAAGCGAATGAAGATGACACCTTGTGTTTCTATGAACCTCTGCGCTCTGTTGTTGCATCTACACCAATTAATGAAAAACTTGTTATTCTTGGTGATTCATATGCCCGTGCTTTAATTAAAATGAAAAGTAAATTCTATTTATAAATAATGTCCATAAAGCAATAAAAATATACAATAATATTAACACTGTTTACTTATGCGCATACATCCTCCATACGCATATATATACGTACATATGTATATGTATGTATGTATGTATGTATGTACGTACGTATGTATGTTAATGTCAGGTCATGTCATATGCTACTGGTACCATGTAACCCAGTACTACCTGCCTCATGGTCTAGTCACCGGCGACTAAACTGGTTCCCCCACCAGACTTGTTTGGTGAGGAGGGCGGCTAGTCTCCCTGAAGGATTAAAAACAAGACCTTCCAAAGGGCGAATGAACTCTTTTTCTGGGTCAACGGCCAACTAGCACCGTGTATATTTGTGTGTGTGTATGTGTATTGGGGTGGAGAGGACTCCCGTAAGCCGTGGTGAAGGCAACCTTTCTAGGACAAGCAAATCTCTGATTTAAAAAACCATAAAGCGGGAGACCAGTACCCGCATTAAGCTGGTCTGCAGTTTAATTTGTTGCTGGCTATCTTGCTCTTGCTTGTTGCTGGATCTCAACATTTTGAACCGAGAGAGAGACTTAGCTGTCGTACAAAGTTAAGACTCTGTAACATCATCTTTGTATAGATACTCCCTCAGGTATTTGGGCTCATGGAGTTTAAATGTCTGAGGGAGTGGCACTCGTCTGACAAGACGTTGCAATCATCATGTATGTATGTATGTATGTATGTATGTATGTGTGTGTGTGTGTGTGCTGGATCGTTAAAAAAACACCCCATTTGCTTTCTTATCTTAAATGTTTCCTAAAGGAGATTTTTTTTAATCACCGAAAACTATTATTTTATTGCTGTGGTTGCATAAGCTGAGTCGAAGCTAAAAGTTTAAGGAGATCTAATATGTCACTTAGAGGATCTTGTTTTTTTAACAGAAACTTCTAGAATTTTAGCTCTATGCTAAGTTTTCTATCAAGTTTGACAGCAGGAATCAGAAAAACTTGTATCGTTTAAACACAAGTCGCGATTGTATAGATGATAAAACGTTTACTACCAAATCGTTTTCAAGTAAACATACTTGAAATAAAAATAAAATAGAAAAGTTGATTATACTAGCGGTGTAGGGGAGGCGGTTTTGTCTGGTCGTAAAATCCGCTAAAATATAATATTTTAATTTGTCCAGATCTCGTATATATTATTACAATAGAAAAATGTAAGCATGAAAAGTAATATGGTTAAGCTTAAACATGGAAAAGTAAATGATTAGTTAATAAAACTGGAACCAATGACAAGATATTCTAATAAAAATTATAATAAATGTTTAACTTAAAATATTGCAGCATTAAGAATTGATTATATAATGTTATAAATTGAATTTAAAAAAAAACAAACTCTTAACCAATAACCTTTCATCCTCGCATTTGTCTGTTGTAATTCATGATTTTTCTAGGCTTCCAATAAATTCACTTATTCTTTGTTTAATTTCAGTCTTTTTTTTTTTTTGCCCCCATAAACATATATCTAATAACAATGTCCGGCACTCGTCTGCTTTCAATAACATCCCCCCAATTATCTCCCTTTCATGCTTTCAATTTCTCTGTTTCACTTGTTACTTCTCTTTCGGCGAATGCGTTGACTTAGTAGCAACAGTAGTCGTTGAAGCGACGTGGTTGCTATGGAAATCAGTCATAAAAATCGTCGCTCACCTCCTTATATATTTTTACGATTTTGAACAACACTAAACTCATCATAACTGTTATTTTACTGAACGGAAATTGACAAAAAAAAATTAACAATATAGTTGAGAAGGTGATCTACAAAATAATAATTGTTTGAAATTTGGTAAAAAAAAAATGAATGAGCAGTGAAGCTTAAAAGCAATGCTAAATGACTAAAATTGCCATTTAACCATATATTCAAACACGATAGTGTTTCAATTATATAAACATATATTGTAGAAAAAATAGATTATAATCTATATAATTGGCTAAAATATTTAATTTTCATACATATGTTATCACATTTCAGACGCATTTAGAAAAAATGAAATCGTCCAATCAGTGATTGGTGATCAATCTGTCACTTTGATGAAAAAAATGTCAACTTCACCTATTTTAAAATGAATTATTTAAAAATCAAATTATGCCGTTCAATGCAATTTTCACATAATATATTTCAAAATGTGATATTATTTTCATTGGTTTAGTTGATGGTTATTTTTGATTAAAAGACAGAAAATGTTTGTTTTTAAAAAAAAAATTATTCTTACAATTTTAACTAAATAAGAAACATACGGGGTGCCTTAAAAAGTTCCAGACTACGGGCACTTTTATTGATTATTCACATATATGAAACTCAAGTCACCTTCGAAGTACTCTTCTTTGGCTGCAATAAACTTGTACTATTCCAACAATTTTTGGTAGGCCCCATGGAAGTCCTCTTGTGTGAGCAATATAGCTGAGAAGGTGATCTATAAACTGTAATAATTGTTTGAAATTTGGTCGAAAAATGAGTGAGCGATGAAGCTTTAAAGCAGTTCGAAATGACTAAAACTACCACTTAACCATATATTCAAATACTACTATGTTTGAATGATTACATACAGAGTCGTGATTTCAAAAGTAAAACAAAATATTTGGGTGTCATCAGCTGGAATTGAAACCGAAAGTAATACTGGAGCAGTCAAAGTTCTTTACATTACCACTGTACCAACGTGTATTTCTTGTGCAAGTTTGTTCTATACGGGGAATTAATTTTACCCATCCTGGTACAGGTATTCTTGTATTTATATATAATGCGAAAAAAAAGTGGAAAGAAACAGAGAGAGATGTGAAGAGATTTTAAGACCGTAAATAAACAAAAGTTTGTACGCTTTTGCAATTTTGTCATGGACTAAAATTATCTAAAACAACAACAAACAAAAAACAGAACTAATAAATAATATTTTTAAACGAGAACGATAAACTGCTGTGTCATATTTTATATTTTTTCGCCTTTTTCTGAAAACAGAAATTGAGATTTTCGGCCATGTTGTTTTCTAATGTCTTGCTCGTTTCACGCCATATTTGTCTTTAAAGAATAAGAAAAATAAGAATGTTTTCTTTTTTGCGTAGTTGTTATATATATATATATATATATATATATATATATATATATATGTGTGTGTGTGTGTGTGTCTATATGATTTTACTATTCCATCTAAATACATATATGTATATACCCACATATAAAATTACTAGGTGTGCATAGCGTACAGATTCTAAATATGTATTTCTAGTAATCTTAGTTTGGAATTGGGGTATAGTACAATAATATCGTAGAGTGTGTGTTGCACGAATCATGCATAAACAGCAAAACCGACTTCTTATTTTATTCTATTTCCTTTATAAAAAAATCCGAAGAAATCCAATGACGGTATATATTATTTAATCTGATCTTTTCAAGAATTAAGGATGAAATATAAAAAAATGTGGTGCTAGTGTTTAAAGAATAATCTACTTCCGTCATCTAATATATAAGATAAATTTTAGCATACTATTTTCACTTTTGACGTTATTCTCACAATGTCTTAGTCTAGGTAAACGTTGACCTCTTACGGGTGAATCTTGTCGAACTAGGGAATCTTTGTTTTGAACTCAGGAATCTTTATGTCGAACTCGAAAATCTGTAAAGAATTTCCGATAGAACCGCTGGCACAAACTGTTACGTAATAATCAGTCCTGATTGACAGTCTTTCGAGGTTTAAGATTCAATCCTCGCTATAGGCGATATTAATTAATAATAAACTAAAAAATCAAATTAAATAATAAAATAAAAATTACTTAAAACTTTAACCCAATAATGGCTGACGAAACGAGAACAATCTGAAACTGTGGAGTGAATAAGGCGTTCAATTCTATTTCGCATGGATGTCTGAGTTCGAAGTAAATATGTCTGAGTTCGACAAGGCGCATCTGAAGAAGGTTGGAGGTTATATCGATCGAAATGTTGTGATAGTATTAATCCGAATAACTAAAATAAGAGAAGATAGGGGCCACTTTTATTTGGGGGCAACGTCAGGTGCCTGATATAAACCATAAAAACAAGTCGCTTAGCATCGGCGTTTTTGAAGTTGAAAGCTTTTGGCCGATCATAAAATTTGATTTTAGCAAGATGACACGAAACCCAAACTCGTCACTTTTCATTTTTATTTTTTGCACCAAAAGTAAACCAAATAAATAAACAAAATGGCGACAGTAGTTTTCGACGCTTTTTATGTCGTCTGCTCTCGAGATAATCATCGGTAGAAAAATGCCTGCGAATTTTGACATTTCTTTCCGGTGACTGAATCAAAGTATAAAAAGAGCTTAAGCGAAATTCAAAATGGAGAACTGGCGCGAATATAGAAATTAAATAAAAATAAAATGTCTGTCGCTTGCTGTAAGCCAACCAGTCGACCATTTTAAAATGAGAATTAAGCCATTGTTTTGTTTTTTTCACTCGCTTTTAATGTAAACCATAGAATAGAGGAAATGTGCGAGAAACATTGTATAAGTTTTAGTTTTTGTTTTAATATTTACGAGGTGTGGTTTGTGCGAATGTATAAAAAACGGTGATCTTATTGTGCGTGTGTGAGCGTCTGATCACTACCGAATTTGACGGAACAGATGACAATGAAGAGCGGATATTGCTTGGCCTTCGGGCCAAG
Organism: Euprymna scolopes; assembly: GCF_053919585.1. Lineage (NCBI taxonomy): Eukaryota > Metazoa > Mollusca > Cephalopoda > Sepiida > Sepiolidae > Euprymna > Euprymna scolopes. Next base: position 46,190,573 of record NC_136510.1, on the reverse strand, counting down.
ATCAAAGTGTAATATCTGTTCCGGCAGATACTGCAAGCAACGACCGTATGTGGGGGCAACCCCACATATAAGACCTTGGTCAATGAAGAGGCAGCCCTTCATACCAATTGTCACTATCCAGCTCCCCTACTCACCGGTGAGTTGGTCCCCATTTCCCCTTCACTCCTCACTTTAAAAATCGGCCTTGTGCCTAATTTGCTTAGTGGGGAAGCAAATAAATACTTCAAAGTGTAGTATCTGTTCTTCAAATGCTGCACTTCAATTTCTTGTTCTCTGTCAGTGGAGGAGAAATCCTTCACGACTGAGACAATTTTAATTTTTGTTCCTTTTCTCCACATTAAAAAACGACCCTGGTGTCTAAGTCATTGCAAATAGGGACATATCATATGAACAGGCGATGTATTGAACATAGATATCTCATATCTTGAAAGTTGTGATTGCACTCTCTGTACAGAGAAATATTTTCATTTTCTCCTCAATCACACCTTGTCTCGGACACTCTTGAACTTGTTTTTCCAAGCCGTTTCTGCCTTTGATTACTGCATATCATATTCTCAAATTGTATCTACTTCAATCGTCGTTTGTTTTTTTTTACATACGACTGAATCACCGTTTATCACGGCCACTCGAGAATAATGGTCCTTATGTGTCAGTTGGGCCGGTGAGATAACAGCGATAATTGGTAATGGTGGGCCTTTGTAATGTTTGTTTATTTAAGAGGACGGCTTCATAGGAACTTGCGCACGTAAGGTTTAATAGGAACTTATTCATGTAAGGCTTCATAGGAACTTGTTCACGTAATGGTTTGAAGGTTTGAATGTTATAGTCATCTGAGAAGTAGCTACACTGTATTATGTTTCACAGACGGGCAGTTTTAGGAAAGAAACTTCGCTCACAAAATTTACGTTAGTTTTAAACACAAATAGATAATAATGAAACCTGCTAGCAGTTGCAGTACACGAGTGTCTGCTGCAAATGTTCTACAAGGGACCAAAGATAGAAACTAAGTAAAGTAGCAATCATAAAAACTCACCACGTCTCTTCTGTGAAAAAGCGGGAGTAGAATGGAGAAGAGAGCTTATTTTGAAGCCAGTATTCATTGCAGTCAAGGTAGGAAGGACACTCTTAGCAGCCTCTCCTCAGATATGCCAACAATACTTTATCTTCGGACATATTTGGTTCTTATACTTATATCCATATACGGCACATTAAATCACATAAAAGAATGAAGGAAAGTAGCCTTCAAAGAACACAAGAACATACGTGGGGGAAAGCTGTACTCTGGGAACTATGAGAAATGGCGCAAACAAAAATCTGATATATGGATGTACAAACAGATAAAATCATCCAAATAAAGAGACTGTAGAAAAAAAACCTTGCTAAATCGTAGATTGTGTCGTTTCAATACACTTCACTACAGAAAACAGAAGGACATATACACAACTTGCTAGAGATCTGAAAGGCATAGGGTGCATGAAAAAAATGTGTGTAATATCAATAACTAGCAGCTCAGCCCAGTTTGGCTTGGGCCCTATGTACTGTTCATAACTTTATGTACATGCGTATATATGTATATTAAAAAGTTTGACTCATGTCCAGGTAACCTACATTTAAAATTTCAAGTGTTTATACCCAAAATTGGCGGAGGAATTTGGTAGAGTCTGCAAAGGTCAACTCTATCAACTTTGACCTCTTGGCAGCTAAATTTCTGACCAAAAACTAATTAAAAAGCTTGCTGCATGTCTGAATACCCTTTATGTAAAATTTCAAATATTTATTACCAAAATTGGCTAAATAGTTTGCTAGAGACCGCAAATGGCAAATATCTTTAACTTTGTGCCCTTGGGAGCCAAATTTTCGGCCAAAAACCGATTAAAAAGCTTGCTCTATGTCTGAATACCCTTTATGTAAAATTTCGAATACTTAGATCAAAAATTGGTCGAGTAATTTTGTAGAGACCTCAGAGGTAATGTTTTTTTTTTTAATCTGACTCCAACTTTTACCCCTAAATATTTATTGTGTTGGGCTCAAATCAAATTAAAAGGTTTTATTTATGTCCAAGTAACCTACATCTAAAATTTCAAGTGTTTAGACCCAAAATTAGCGGAGGAGTTTGGTAGAGTTTTCAAAGGTCAAATCGTTGAAAGATAACCCCTTGAGAGCCAAATTTCTAGCCGAAATCTGATTACAAAAATTTTCCCAAATCTCAATACTCCTTATGTCAAATCTCGAGTCTGTAGATTGAAAATTGACAGAGTAGTTTGGTAGTGAAATGTACATACTCAGACACATACACATACACACAGACAATTTAACTTTTAAAGATATATAGATTGTTAGAACAATATCTGGAAAAATGATCGAGAGAAATGGGAATCAAAGAGATGACTGGGATAGAAATAATGAAAATATCTGAAATCCGTAGGAATTATACTTATGGGCATAAACTGTGAACATTAACAACTTGCATGAAAGTTGCAATAGAAAGAAATCAAAAACACAGAATACAAAAGCATCCAAGGAAACTGAATCTGCAGTAAAATCTCATAAATCACTTTCCTTCCAAAAAGGAAATGTCATCAGTTTCGACTGATATAACATAAAATTACCATGAAAAGTTAAGGAGGATAAAAACACCGAGGATGAAGAGCAATAACTAGATCCGCAGTGAAAGAGTGCAGAGCATGCTGGGAATCTTGTGACGCTTATTGCCACTCAAACTCACCAGAATCATAATGGTCGTTACCAGCGAGAAATCTGTTGTGGGAGACTTCTGCGATATGGAGATTACTGGAAATCCAGGAAGACTTGTAGCCACCGAGACTTCACAAACAGCCACCTACCTTGAAAATGCTGCTGTGAAACCTGACATAGTTATATGGAATGTCAGAGAGAGTTGCAACCTTGATTGAAGTGAGTGTTCCTAATGATGGCGGTCTGAACAGAGCTGAAAGAGAGAAACAGACCAAATACCAAGGTCTCATGTACGATATGAAAAGAAACTGGAATCTTAGGGAGATATCAATCATACCAGTTATTATAGGTGCCACAGGGCTTATGAAGAAGAACCTGAAGTCCTACCTTACTAATATTCCTGGTGAATCAAGTGCAAAAGAGATCCAGATAATTGCACTTAAGGGAACAGCAAGGATACTAAAAAGAGCTCTCGGTTGGTTTCAATAAAAAGCGGGGCAATGTTAGCAGCTGGTTTGGCTGCCCCATACCCAGCATTACAATCTTCAAAGGAAGAAAAAAATTTTTTAAAAGTGAGGAAACACTGATGATAACCCATATAAGAACTCAAAGTGAGTTAATAATAATAAAAATAATAATAATAATAATAATAATAATAATGAGCAAGCACCTGTTGCGATAATGCAAATTTATTTGCAAATGTTATCGAAAGAGGTGGAGAGTACTGGAAAATCTCAGGAGATTTGTTGTCTCTCGGCTTCCAGGGAACACCACAGGCTGTATTCAATGAAATCTTTGATGCCCTGTGTGAAAGCTCGTGAGCCAATAATAATAATAATAATAATAATAATAATAATAATAATAGTAGTAGTAATAATGATAATAATGATGATAACAACAACAACAACAACAACAATAATAATAATAATAATAATAATAATAATAATAATAATAATAATAATAATAATAATAACCAGATCTCCATTGGATAAGTGCAACGGGTACTTGGATCTTATCGAAGTTTATTGCCATCAAAATTACACTGAAAAACCAATGGTCGTTCCCAGCAAGAAGTCAGCAACAAGCGGAAGTTGCAATAACGCAAAATCACTTGAAGAGGTTATTGAAAGAAGTGAAGAATACTGGAGATATGAGGAGACTTATGGTCACCCAAACTCCAAGGAACACCACCAGTTGTTGTCAGTGATGTAGCACTGATAATGACCTGTGTGAGAACTCCTAGTGAGTTAACAAATAATATAAATAATATTGAAGTCAAGAAAATTATAATTTTAATTTCTTTAATGAATTTTCGAATGAAATACAAACCCGATAAGCAGCAAAATCCCACCCCTACACAGTAGAGACCCCCAGATAAAAGAGAGCCTTCTACTCCAGTAGTTTCTTCCCCAGAACTGCTAGACTTTTGCACTCCCTTCCGGGTTCCTGCTTTTCAAGCTGTACTAACATGCAGAAATTCAATTGAAATGTGAACGGAAATCTCGCTTCTTAACTCCCTACTTAATATTCTGCAACTTATGTCTTCGATAGTAGCTCCCTCCATCAAAGTGGCACTTTGCCTTGTTTAGGGTGGAAATGGAATTTTAAAAAAGTAGAAAAATTCGTGGTAATGCTTGTGACCCAACGGGTCATAAGTGCGTCTAATAAGCTATAAAATGATTTTTTGTCTTCATGATTGTAATAATTATAATTGAACTGCAACACGAAAATTTAATTATAGATTCAAGAGTTCCGTGAGATTAATAATACAATTTAAAAAAAAAAATACTAATTATAGTCACATTTTTATAAAAATGAAAGAAACGAGAAAAAAGATTAGCAACAGAACGTCACTGATTGCACCGATTTGCTCGACATGAACCTGACAGATAATATTGATTTTATATCGATTTTTATTCATTTTTTTTACTATTTTTTTTATTCATCTCGCTACTCGTGAAGGCTCAAGAAATCTTTGACAAAAAGATATTAATTGAATATGGGACTATTTCACTGGCAAATAAATGTGATAAAAAAAACCCAAGGGCAGATGGCTGTGTGGATATTCGACAATTTTCATTCCTTTCTGCTTCCTCCCCAATAATCGAGAGAGTTTGCGATGGGAATTCTTACTGCACTCCAATACGACCTACGATGCCTAGGCGACCACATTGGATACGTTAGTGCTGACTAATGCAACCACAGCTAAGCAACACCCTTCGCACCAAATCAAGATAACTGAATGACACACTTTAGACAAGAGAATAATAATCATTTACTTTTTATCGCTTCGGCGCATTTCAAATCGGCCCTTCCTTGTCCAACTGTCAGTCTAAAACATTAACGATTGCTCTTCTTCTTCTTCTTCTTCTTCTTCTTCTTCTTCTTAGTTTTCTTCTTCTTCTTCTTTTTCTTCTTCTAGGTCATATAATCTTTTTTAATCTCTTATCTTTCTCCTCCACTTCTATTCGGCATTTATTTTGTCGCATGATTGATCAGAGTTCATTAAAATACTAAAATGATTTCGTTAATTGACAATAAGTCTGTGACAGTCGGCGTAAAGCATAGTATCTGTTCTGATACTACACTGCATCTGTTCTGAAATTGGTCGGTGGAGGAGAAATCCTCTTAGACTGAGGCAGTTTATATTTTTGTCTCAATCCGGATAAATGTTTTTGAAGAACTGGATTAAACCTCACATTTAAAAAAATAAAAACGATCTTATGCCTAATTCTTCTCTCGTGGGGAAACAAATAAAAAGAGACGGCACCAGGGTGGTTCAGATCAGCTTTGCGAGTTTTTACCCCAATACAAAAAAAAACTTAAACTACGACTTGTTTTTCGTTGTTTAACTTAGCTGGACATCGACATGTAAAGCATTGAAAAATTTGTGACAGAATCGGTAAACATCGCAAACAACAAAGAATGTAAATAATTTACCTTCCTTGAACAAAGGACTCAACAGCTGATTTTCGAAATGAGTAATTATCATACCAGATTATACCTATACATTGGTTTTGACTGCTTATTTTATTTTACGGCAAATAACCCCGGTTTGGATTGTTTAATACCGAAAGAAGTAATTTTAAGAAAAAGATTCTTATGTTTCAAGTTTTTTTTTTCTATCTTCAAATTTTCGGTTTTTGTTTTGGTTGTTTTGCTTTACGGCATATCAAACCTTTTTTCTTTTTTTTTATTCACTCATTTTGATAAAAGACTTTTTGTTTCAAGATCTTTAAACATTTAAATATTGATTAATGATGTTTGATTTAGTTGTTTTGCAGAGAAAAAATATTATTTATTTATTTGGACTTTCAGAACAAGATTGAGTTTTGCAAAAGGAAATTATAATTCAATCATATTAACGTCTAGTGCATTTTAGGTCAGAAAACCATAATCTTCGGACAGCCTGATCTGGTAGCATGATAGGCATACATAGACTACAGACATTCGACGGTTATCCCGTCCACAGAAGTGGGTGGAGATGCGTTCGTCATCCGGCAGTTTTCTTTGAAGAAAATGTCTATTTAAGTTAGGTATGCGTATCTGTTTTTATGTCTAAATAACTGATCATTTCGAATTTTAAAGTACAGCTGCTTGGCGTAAGGGTATGTGTAATGTGAGTTGTACTTAAGTTTAATTTAGACTTATCAAAAAAGGGAAGCTATTATATAGCCATTAATGTCGTGAGTGTTTACATCTATGTATAAACTACGGTATAACTGTACGTAGTTCACTGTTATTGGGGTTTTAAAGGATTGTCTACGTTATAGATTCATTAATGTTCGTGTCTTTGCATACATGTTTAAAATAATAATTTGAGATTATTGTGTTTGTAAAATGTACATACTTGTTATCAATGCGTGTGTATCTTTTCATGTATGTATAAAATACGAAGCAACAGTTCATTGGTAACATTCGTGCTAAGATGACAGTAGAGATATTTAAAGAAACGATAAACATAGGAGCATGAGGGACTTCTTTATAACGAGATGCTAACTGCAATGAACATATTTTTTGTTTTACCCTGCTTCCTCCTTGGCGGCACTCGACTTGGAGTCGCAGGAATAAAATACCCATTTCAATTTCAATGCGTGTGAGAGCATTGCCACGGCCACTGCGAGGAAGGTAGGCTCTCTCTACCGTGCTAGAAAGTTACTTACGCCTGAAAGTATTCTGTAACTTTACAGGGCCACCATTCGCCCATGTATGGAGTACTGTTGTCACATTTGGTCTGGTGCACCTGCTACGAGTCTCTCACTCCCGGACATGGTTCAAAAGAGAGTCGCCAAATTAATAGGTCCTGAACTGTCATCTAAACATCAGCCTCTGTCCTGTTAATGAAATGTTGCAACCCTCTGCCTGTTCTACAAGTATTTTAATAGGGGATACTATAAGGACTTTTACCCCCTCGACGTAAATACCTCAGACAAACCCGACAAGCAGCTAAATCCCACCCCTACACAGTAGAGATCTCTAGATGTAAGAAACCTTTCTACTCCAATAGTTTCTTCCCCAGAACTGCTAGACTTTGGAATTCCCTTCCGGGATTCTCTTTTCCCAACTGTACTGACATGCAAAAGTTCAAGTGTAATGTGAACAGATATCTTGCTGCTCATTTCCCTTTATTATATCCCTGCAACTTATGTCCCCAATAGTAGCACCCTACTTCTAAATGGCACTGTGCCTTGTTTGGGGTTAAAATCGAATTTAAAAAAAATTAACACCAAGATTATTCCTTTTTATTGTAGCTTTTATTTTCCCTCCAAACAAATTCACGTCGGGTCGAAATGCCGCATAGTTTCTCTTAGGCATCTGTCTGACTTCAGTTTCCAGAACCGACTCTTGGATTATCTAGTAGACCACATGCTCGTCACGTTCCTCTTCCCATTCTCCTAACTCAATCGATTTCTGTTACTATATAATTAATATATTTTCTTTCCAAGCTAGCAATTGCGTCACGCTCTGATATTCAAGGTCAGTGGTTGTTATTGCTGTATTCTCTTAATTCGGCCCGATTGTTATTGTTTGTTTATTGTTACAGGCGTTTCATTATCTGTCAAATATTTACTTTGTATTTTCTTGAATTCCATACTGTTAATTGTGTGAACTGCATATTTATCTAGCTAACCTACTCGCTAGCTATCGTACGACCCAAATCTGTTCCAAAGCGAAAGTGACGAGGAGATTTTGGGGAAAATGTGTACTATATCTATTAGATATTACTTAATAATTATTTCTAAAATTCCAGTTTCTTTCGAGAATTTTAAAGGGTTTTACTACGCGTAAAAAAACTGCCATTTGAAAGTTCAAATATTTTAGATTTGCATTAAATTTTATTCATCTTGATCAGACATCAATTAAATAAGTTTCCCCTGAATTTTCAATTTCTTTTGAAGACCATTTGAGCTTAAAAGTAAAATTTAGATTTGAAAAAATTAATACTTTTATTTTATTTTTAATTTTTTTTTCTCCATTTTTACTCCAAACAAGGTACAGAGCCACTTTGATGTAGGAAGCTACTATCGGGGAAAGTAGTTGCAGGGATACTATGTAGGGAGTCGAGCACAAGATGTCTATTCACATTACACTTGAACTTCTGCATGTCAGTACAGTTGGTAAAAAGATTAACCCAGAAAGGAGTTTCAGAGTCTAGCAGTTCTGGGGAAGAAACAATTAGCGTAGAAGGCCTTTTTACATCTAGGGCTCTTTACTGTGTAGGGTGGGATTTGGCTGCTTGTCAGGTGTGTCGGGTGTATTTACGTCGAGGAAGTACAAGGGTTTGTAGTTCGTCAGAGCATCCAAAATTAAAATACTTGTAGAATAAGCAGAGGGATGCAGCATTTCGTCGATGAGACAGTGGTTGAAGCTTGGGTGACAGTTCAGGACCTATCAGGTAGGCGACTCTCTTTTGAATCCTGCCGAGAAACGAGATACTAGTAGCAGGTCCACTAGCCCAAATGTGACAACAATACTCCATACATGGGCGAATGGTGGCCTTGTAGAGTTACAGGATACTTTCAGGCGTAAGTAACATTCTAGCACGGTAGAAAGAGCACACCTTCCTCGCAGCGACCATGACAATACTCTCAATGTATCTGTTCCAACTCATGTTCCCTATGAACATTAAGCCGAGGAGTCCGAAATAAGTAATGTATCTTTAGCAATATCTATCGGTAGTTGAGAAGAGTTCTTGTAATTATTGACAAGATAAGTCTTGGCAGCATGGAATGTGACTATTCATTTTTGTCCTCATTACACTACAGATTGGAGGTCTTCCTCTAGTGTTCCTGGTATTGTAATAAGGATTGTAGTAGTATACTATCTTGATTTTAATCTTCGCAAATTGAATAACAGCGGTGTAAAACTGTTCTGTTCGTGGAATTTCTTTTGTTAATACGAGACGAGTACATCTTCTATTATGTATATAATGTCAGGTGTACGGATATATTTATTTAAACTAACATTTAACTTATGTTTATTTAAAATATTGACATGATTTAAACAATGAAAATACATAGAAAGGAGAAAGAGAGAGAGAGTTCGATAAAAAAAAAAGCCAGAAGTTATATTTTTTTTACATGCGAGTCACCATTTATCAAGGTTCGAAAGCCACTCGAGGATGAGGGTTAATGAGTGTATGGTAGTTACTGAGATAACAGCCTATTAATAGTGGTGAAATGGGGGGATAAAATGGATTATTTGAGAGCGGTTCAACAAGAACTTGTTTATATTAGTCTTGAAGACCATATTGTAGTCATACGTTTCTGTAGGTATTGGCATGCTCGATGTGAGGAAAATGCAAGTTGTTTTTTTTTAGGGGTTGTTAGAAAATGATAAATAACGTTACAAAACTGGAATCAAATACTCTCGTAATATCTGATCAGGTTCTGCTTGGAGTACTCTTTCTTGCCTGGGTAGAGTACAAAACTGACTTCGAAAATCTAGTGAAGGTTATCTATTGTTCTTCTGTTCAACTATTTTCGATTGTGTCGCTAGCCTGTCTCGATATGTTCATAGTAAGTTCTCAACTAGTCGTTAATGCTTCGCCCCATCCCTGTAAAAAAAAAATTTACAAAAAGAACTCGCCTACCTACAACAACAGCAGAAGATTTTTCTTTCTCTCTCATCAAAGATCAAGTGAAAATTGCATGGAAAAGTTTCTTTCCTAGAGCCCCACCTTCGTCAATGGAGAAAAAAAAAACATGAAAGTGCTTTCCAGCTGGCTTCAGTATAGTCGTCTTCAAGTCGAATGTAAACAAATACTTGTGTTGTCATATTAAGAAATCTGCTCTTTACTTGTTAGTTTCTAATCCTCACGCAGTGGCACTGAGCGTCCATCGGACGGTCTTTTTAACTCGAATCCTCGAGTGACTTTCGGACCTTTAGAACAAAAAGTTTTTTAAAAATTAAAAATAAAACAAAATAAGGTAGGCATCAGAAAACCACAGACTGCTGAGATAGGTAAGTCGCCTATCCATAGTGATCAGTGGAGGAATATACCGGTTTCCTATGCTTATTTCTTATTTTCTATGGCTAAAATATTTTTCTATTTTATACTAAATGTCGATTAATCAATTTCTGGCTATTTTCGTGTATTTATACTAACAAAATGCATGCTAAAATATTTATTGGTTTATTATATTTGAAAATAAAATCAGTTTATGTGTTCTAATTAGTCGTGTTCTAAAGCAAAGTACACTAAACCACTTGTAGTTGGAATTCCTGGCTTTCGGCTCGGATGGAAGGATAATATCTATTCTGTGCCGAATTAGCGAAGGATAAATTCTTCTTAGCCGCGTAAATTTTACTTTTTGTAAAATTTTCCACTACATAAGAAAAAAAACATTTGTGTATAAATTTTACCTCGCGAGGAAAGTCCTGTGGAATCGCAAACAAAAAGGTTGGTTTACCGACGTCATCCTTCTAGAACACCATCATTTATGACGTGATTCTTTGCTGACGTCATCCTTTTGTGACGTCATTGAGTGTGCACGGGGACAAGCAAACAAGATAACAAATATGATCCACGAAATTTTATAAGTGCAGGGTGACCCCGCTCCCCCCCCCCTAAAAAAACACGAGGACTTTTAAAGTAGGTAATGCCAGATATGAGCGAGCGGCAACACTGCGGGGTATTAACCTTGAGCAAGTAATCATTTCGCCATTTTTGAAACCATAGAGCACTGGTTACAATAGGATGAAACAACATCACACACTACACGGCAATCATTGAAGGCTCTACGAGAATTGTTTGTTAATCGTATGATCTTAAGATTCTGTAGTGTTGCCTGGTCCCCTTGATCGTAAGTTTATTTTTTTCTTGTGGGTATATCTCAAGAGTAAAGCTTACACAACTCAGCTAAGAAACCGTGATGAGTTAAAACAAAGAATCCACAATGTTACAGCAGTCGATGAGCAATCTCACCAGCAAACTTACAGAATCGTACAGAACGACGCGATCTACAAAACGTATCTCTTCTATCATTCTTCGTTTCATTTGATTGTTAAAAAGTTTCCGTTGGGGGGAGGGGCCATCCTATATATAGATAGATATATGCATGCCTGAAGAGCTCAACTAGTAATACCTGTTTTTATAATAGACTATTCCAATATATTTTTCTTTTCCTAATTACATTTGATTGATAAATTAAGATAAACAGACAGTGGTGAAAGCGAGAGGGACTAGATAATGTGAAAATTTAATTTAGGAAAACTCGTCCATAGAAAACTCGTCAATAGAAGACTCGTCCACGAAGAATTCGTCCATGGAAAACTCGTCCATTTTTCTAGGTAGGAAAATAATCCATTATTGAATAAATATCGTATGAAAACATTTTATGGCCGTTCTTGAGGGAGATATTGATTTTAAAAGAGATTAAACCCCCATAATATGTTTTTTTATTTGTTTACTGTTGTTTTAAAAAAATAAAATTTATTTCTCTAAGTGTTTGTTTTCTACATAGCTTTGTGAGTTTTTTTAGTGGTTTTACTTAATTTAAAGCGTGCCCTCAATTTATTCATATATACATCCGTTTACATTTAGTTTAAAAAGAAGTAGTGTCGAGTGTTACTTTAGAACAAAAAGAGTATCCGACTTGAGAGTATCACATCTTGGGAGTCTCGATAATCGTTCAAAAATAGAAAATTAAAGAAAATACTGAGGTTAATGTAGTTTAAACAGAGCCCTCTCCTTCAAAAATTTTTTAAAATATTTTAAAATATATTTCAGGGATGGGGGAACTTTTATAAAACTATATCTCCCTAAAAAAACAATCGATATTTATTCAATAATGACCAGTTTTCTTACCTAGCAAAAATGGACGAGTTTTCCGTGGACGAGTTTTTCCGTGGACGAGTTTTCCGTTGACGAGTTTTCCGTGTATGGGCTTCCGTTGACGAGTTTTCCGGGCACCGTATAAAATCCAAGCAGGGGAAAGAAGGGCTAATTAACGTAGAATGCGACTTATGTCTCCTTAGAAATCCTCCAACTGTCACCAGAAGAGAAGCGACAAGATATTGGCGCAGATACTAAGCTGTGTCTGTGATGGCATCCTTGTTCCGAGGCCGAGTTTGAAAAAACAATGATTTTTTTTTTCTGTTTAAAGATTTCTATTTTATTCAAACCCCCACCCCCACCCAACTCCGTTTTTCATTTCCGCTCTTCTCCTTCTGAAAAATCTTTTACTTTTGTCTTTTTTCCGCAGGAGAATTCAACAAAGAATTCCACCCGGATGTATATATGAATAAATTGAGGGCACGATCACGTGACTCAACCTTCAAATTCTTTCATACGCCTGCGTGCTTGCCCGGATTGTTTCAGATGACTCATATTTGGTTTTCCATATAAGTTATTTCAAATTTACGCTTCGTCAAAGCTTCTACACACACACACACACACACACGCATATACACACACACACACACAAATATATATATATATATATATGTATATATTAGAACAGATAATTCCAAAGGTTAATATATTTAAAATCTATTAGTAAATGGCAGTGTACATATATCAATAAGAATTTAAGCTATGTAAATTGACTCAAATATTAAGCCACATGATTAACATTTCGGTAATCGAGCATATATATATATATATATATATATATATATATATATATATATATATATATATATCGTTGTTGTTTTGGGGTTTTGCCAGTGTATATATATATATATATATATATTATTCAAACATGCAATAGAATATATGTATTAATATATGTGTGTGTGTGTGCGTGTGCGTGTGCGTGTGTGTATATGGCGGCAAATAGAACTTCAATAAGATATTTAGAACAAATCTAATATCAGGTAACATAGATTACGTGTATTAACAATCATAAATTCATAAATATTATAATAAAGGAATAAAATAAATGTGAAAAATCTAAAAACTCAAGGTTTCGCTTTCTCACGGGACAAATTATCAAGTGTTACATAGCGAGATCTGTGATATGGCCATATATAAATATATATATATATATATATATATATATATATATATATATATATTTATACATATATGCATATATATATAGATATGACAATGATATATTTTATACCATAGTTTGAGCAGGAACATGAACATGGCCCAAATTAAAAAACAAACAAAGTCCGTTACGTGTCTGGTTCGAAAGACGTGATGATTTTACGTTAAATTTATATGCGAAAAATTTTTTTTTTCAGATTGTTTATATGCAATGGCTTAAAAATTGGAGAATCGAATTTTTCTTTTCGCAACAAAAGATAATAATTGCGATAAACGAAAAATGAAAACGGAAGAAAAAACACCGATAATTTCATGAGAATACAGTATTTATATTATGTACCGTTTTACACGTAACTATTAAACATTAAATAAAATTATTATTATAAGCACTTATAATTATAAAAAATAAATATAAAAGGATTTATTTAGGAATTTAGAGTACAGGATCGGTTTCACACATAAATTTAACGTACAATACGAGTCTTTTTCTGAAACATTCTAGTGTGTTAGGGTAGTTGACCCAAAACAAAATATTTTTCCATTATAGGTAAATTATGTGCGTTTATTATGGGGATGTCTACTTTTTTAAGCGATTACGGATGGTTTTACGACGTTGCCCATCGAACTTAGGTTAATGGGAAACAATTTAGTTTGCATCCATAAAGAATTAGAATGGCACAGAAATGATGATTATTTTACGTTAAATTTGTATTCGAAACTGATCTTCCACTCTGAATATTAACATGATTGCTTTTCTTCTGTCAAGGTTTTTTTTTCAGGGTTTCACACGTAATCACCTATAAAAGGAATATTTCATTTTGAAAAGGAGATTTAGCTGAGAATGTTAATATAGAAATTATTATTATTATTATTATTATTATTATTATTATTATTATTATTATTTATGTTGTTCTCATCTTGTTTTTTTTGTTTTTTTACAGCAAAGAAATTAAAGTTAATAACTCCCCAATGTGTTATAATTAAAACAAAATTATCACTTCATTTACAGAGAGAAGTCCCGCGCTCTCCATGTAAAAAATAGTTTTCTAAATAGTAATATTATTATTTAGAAACTCGTTAGTGACAATGGGGGGGCAGAGTGTTGTTAAATATTTTGTTTTTACAACGTAGCAAGTTGTACACTAACGACGAACTGTAATTGTACCGGATTTTTAAATCGTACCATAACTCATATATATATATATATATATATATATATATATATATATATATATATATATATATATATATATATTCCGCGTTTCATCCTCGCTAGAATTCATCAGGCTTATGCGAGGATTTTTTGGTTGTCTCGAGTTTTTATATACGCATCTTCTATGGAGTTTTTAGTTAGCCAATTAGCTCTCTAGTTTCTACCGCACCTTTCATAAACAGCCTATGAGCAGGCACTTACAGGACAAAGGCCAGCTAACCTCCGGTTGACCAGTTCCTTTGTGTATGCTATTTTAGTAGGGAGCGTCCTGACCTATTTTAGCTCTAGGTTAAATGTTTTTTATGTTATATATATATATATATATATATATATACACATATATATACATATATAGGTGTATATATATAAACATATGATAATTTATGTATATGTATGTCTATTTTATTTGTTTATTGTCTATTGTTATTGTTAGTTTTAAAATTATTTTGTATCGCTATCCTAGAGTAAAGTTTATCCTGTGAACACAGATGTTCGCTATTTCTCTCCTGCAGATGATGTTGGGGTTCTTTAAAGTATATGGTTCGCAAATATTTCATGAAGGCATAATCTACATGGATCGTCTAGGTCTCTACATGTGTTTGCTTGTCTTACTATTTCCCATTCGACTATCGGCGAACGTCCGCTTTCTTTGAGTTCCCAGTTTTTGTTTACTAGAGTTGTTTTCATTCGGTGTTTTTGTTTTTTTAATGTACTTTTGTGGTCATAATATCGAGTTCGAAATCTAAGGAAGTCATATCTATGTAATATTTCTTGTTATTCTGGTTTTCTTTCGCAAATATTGTGGCCTGGTAAACCATGGTTTTGGTTAGACATTTATTTTGAAGCGGGCAAAGTGTGCGGTATCTACAGTTGCATTTATCTTGTTCGTTATTAGTATTTTTGTTTTTATTTCTAGTATGGTTGCCGTTGTCCGCGAGACAACCAAAAAATCCTCGCATAAGCCTGATGAATCCTAGTGTGGATGAAACGCTGAATATTCTGTGTAGCTTTATCGCCATATATATTTTATAAATTACTACATAGCTCTACCTACGTATTGAGCACTGTTGAAGTAAATACTTAATGTTTACACATAAATCTATACTTTCGTATATTAACTTATGTGATTAAATGAAGTAGGCATACTTAGCCCCTGAAACGGTTGAGCACTCTCAAAACAATTTATTTCACTACACCAAAAATAAATATGGAAAGGTTAATTTCGAAACATCGCGGAAAACATCCCCACACCCAGCAAGTATAGCTATATTATTAAATTAATTAAAAAAACAGATGAACTAATACGCCGAATACGGTGCCAAGCAAATTTATCCCTTAAAAATGAAAACGTAAACAAAAAAGAATCCCATGGGTTTAAAACCCTAAAAAATGCGAAAGCCGTAGACCTTTTGATAAACTTTGAAAATGACCTTTTAAACGTAATTAAAAATTTTGAATTCCACAATGGAAACTACACAAAATTGTTAGAAACATAAACAACTCTAATAAGATCTTTGTAAAACCAGATAAAGCTAGATTTTTTTTATAAAATAGATAAACAAGAATATAACAAACTAATCACAGAAAACATTACAAAAAACTACAAAAAAACTAGATACAAACGAATGCGAGTACATAAATATAATAAATACCGAAAGTAAACAAATCACCAATAAATTAAAACCTATAGAGGCATATATTCTGCTCAATGACTACAAATGTGACTTCAATAATAACCCCAGCACCCGCTTAATAAACCCAACTAAACCAGAAATAGGTAGAATTAGCACAGCAATACTTTCTAGGGTAAACAAACAAATCAAACAAGATCTAAAATAAAACCAGTGGGAAAATACTGCCGAAGCAATCACTTGGTTTTAAAATATAGAAAACAAAAATAAATGTACGTTTCTACAGTTCGACATCATAGATTTTTTGAACGAGCAAAATAGGGATGTTTTGGATTGGCCTCCTCAAAGTCCGGACCCATTAAAACCTATCGTCTACTTTTGGAAACCGTGTGAGTGCAAGACACTCTATCAATACTGAATATTTGATGCTAAAACTTAAAGAAGAATGGGCGAAAGTTTCCCGTGGTGAATGTCGCCATCTCATTCACTCTTGAAGTAGAAGGTGGAACCGACTGCAATGACTACAAAGTGACGTAATCGACTTATTCGTCATTTTCGTACTTAGAAAAGTGGAAGAACTGACTACACAGTCCACAATAAATTATTTTCTTTGCTTTGTCCCACGGTTTACGCCACTTTTATTTAAAAAAATAAAATTGAAATAACCTTTGTTCTATCCTTTATAATGAAGTGTAATTAATACAGTGTATCAACATAAGAGAAATGTTAAATGTGTGTAAGTTTAGTTGTAATGTTCTGGAGAAATTGAAAAAAACTAAACTGTCCTAGATTTTTGACCGCTAGTGTATGTATATATATATATATATATATATATATATATATATATATATATATATATATGTATGTGTGTGTGTGTGTGTGTGTGTGTGTGTGTGTGTGTGAAAGGGTGCGTTCGAAATAAATGTTTCTTTATATAGCGCAATTGAATAATGAGACTTTTGTATGTTTAACTTTAATTCAAGTGATTTTGTAAAAATCATTATATAAAATTAACAGTTGTTTTTTTTTTTATATAAAACCGGAGTGCGTTCGAAATTAATATTTTGTTTTAGACCACAATTAAACCATGATACTTGCCTTTTAAACTTTAAATAAGACTATTATTTACAGATAATTTTATGAAATCAACAGCAGATGCTCTCCAATGCAATGTAGATTACAATGTACTGTAAAATAAGTGACTGCGGGGAGGTATGTTAAGTAAACTGCGGTAAATTGCGGGGTTCCATAACCAGAACAGGAAATGTATTTGTTTAAAAAATGCGTGATATATATCTATATATCTATCCATCTATCTATATATCTATCTATCTATCTATCTCTCTCTCTCTCTCTCTCTCTCTCTCTCTATATATATATATATATATATATATATATATATAGTAATCCGCATACAGCACTGTTTCACAGCTCATCAGTGCGGCTAGATTAGCTACTGCCTCAAGTCAGGAATTGAAACTGTACCGCCTAGTTGAGTCTTCGCTTCTCACCGTTACACTATTTGGCGACTGGGTATACAACGTTTAAACATTGTCCAATCGCCTAAGCTCTATTTCTTTACACAAAGGGCATTGCTTCATACGCTAGTGGCAGTTTGTTATTTTTGCTTTCCAATATTCTCAACCTAAGATTAAGAGCATTTATAGTCACACACACACACACACACACACACACACACACACACACACACACACACACACACATATATATATGGTTTAAAAATATGCTTCAGTTAAAATTACATTAAATTGGACTAGCAAAGCGTCTTCTTTTTACAAAGAAGTCGCCACTTATCAAGGCCCAGAGTCCACTCGAGGGTAAGGGTTAAAAATGTTTAGTAGTCAATGGGGCAATATAGTAATCGTTAGTAGTAGTAAAATTGGTAAATCGGATTACTTAAGGGGAACAGCTTATCAAGAACTTGTTTACATCGGACTTGAAGACTGATATATAATAGTCAGCTTGAAAGCGGAATAACGGAAAAGAGTTCCAAATGTGTGCAGTTCTCGTGTGTAAAAATTAAATTTTAATTTCTTGAACTAATGAAACGTCTCGTGTGTGTCTTTTTTATGCACGAGATGCTTCATTTGTTCAAGAAATGTAAATGTAATTTTATCTAAAGCATACCTTTAAGCCATTATACATTTCTTTTAGCCACGTTCTTAACACGTTACAAAACATGTTTTTTTACACACAAGGCACTTCAATTGTTCATGACATTTTAATATATATATGTGTGTGTGTGTGTGTGCGCGCGTTTGTGTGTAATAGATAGATAGATAGATAGATAGATAGATAGATAGATAGATAGATAGATAATAAACTTGTGTCTCTATAATCAAATATTTGGGTGTTAACATTTCCTTGAAATGTAGAACGTCACGTTTGTTTGGTTACATTATTTAGTCATTTTCGCGTTGTTATATTGTCATTGTTAAGTAAATAAGGCAAAAGAGTTCTTAAATATTCGATCTCACACAATTTTGCGAGTGAAAACTTTTTCTGTCATCGACTCTCCTAAATGAAAATCTAGATTTCAGTGATTCCTAATGTTTATGCCTGGAAATTATATCTTTAAAAAATCGTCTTAAAAAAATAATAAGATGTTTCCGATTGATTATAATGAGGCTTCTCTTTTTGACAAGCGTTTGCACGAGATTTTAAAGGTGAACTTAAACGACTATATCTTAATCCTTCCCTTTTAAATCAGAAACGTCAACCACCGAACACACACTAATTTTCCTTCCCTCTCTTTATTGCGTGTCTTAATGTTGCTTTTCGTTGATGGCTTGCGTGTTATCGTTAGGGTTTCTAGGGATACGCCGGTAATAAGTATTGAACTGATGTTATCAATCAAACGGTTTACCAACAGTCTAGATGTCTGATTGACAGGCTATATTCATACTAACCGAATATTCGTTCTACACATTATAGCAACCTAGGTAAAATTTCTCTGGTATCAATTTGTTTATATGGTTTTACTCATTCCTCTGGAAGGGATTATTGTCTACTGCTTTAGGCACGCCTACCAGGGAATGCCGGCGAGTTTATTACTTTTTTTCTGTACCCAACTAATGTGCCACGTCGGATGAGCTAGTTTTCATCCATATTCCGTTACTTTCTGTAGCGGTGTTCCCTAGATTCGAAAGGACAACTATCGGCCGGTCAATAGCATGGTCGATCCACGTGTTACGTAAATGTCCTGGAAACGATACCAGGCTGACACAATGGGCGAGTCAATAGGATCAGTTGGTTAGACGTTTTTTTTGTCAGAGTGAGGAGTAAAGGCATGCCTTAGCATTTTGGGCGTGGCTGGCCCCTTCCTTCCCTCAGGATTACGTCTTCCTTCTGGTGGTTTCTCTGACTGAATCTCCTTTTTATTCTATTTTTTTACATGGTAGTCACCACTTATCAAGGCCAGGAAGCCACTCGGAGATAAGGGTTATTGCGTGTACAGTAATCAATGGGATATTATTGTAGTAATCGTTAGTAATGGAAATTTGATAAAGTGTCTTAAGGGGGCGGTTTATCAAGAATTTGTTTATCTTGGACTTGAAGACATCCAAGTTGTAGTCAGGTGGGAAACAGGCAAACAGAAGATGCTGGCACCGTCTCGACTATTAAGGCAGATTAAATGACACGCAAACAATTGGAATATACACATGTAAACTCTTAACTATTTTATTTTATAGATACATATGTTATAATGTTTTGTAATTTAACAAAAAACAAATCAATAACAACCAATAACACAACCGTTAAATTATCAAACTTTAAGCTAACTACTTAACTAGTGCTGAAGAAGAAAGGGATGCACTCTCTCTCTCTCTCTCTCTCTCTCTCTGTTTTACAGAGAGAGAGTGCATCCCTCTCTTTTTGACAAACGTAAAACAGAAAGGGATGCACTCTCTCTCTCTCTCTCTCTCTCTCTCTCTCTCTCTCTCTCTCTCTCTCTCTCTCTCTCTGCTTTACAGATAGACAAAATATGTGTCCTTATCTATAGCTGCCAGAATGGAAAGAGGTCGAGGAAATTGAAAATACATTGTGGTTCTCTTTTTCTTGTGTATCGTTCCACGCGCGACCAAATCGCCTCCCGGCAATGTCGGGGGTGGTAGGGGACTACGACGACCAGTGGTACTAGCAAACATAGTACCACGCAAAAGTTTCTCCATATTTCTAACATTCTTCGTTTCTTTCGATTACCGTTGCAAATCATTTTGTGTTCTTGCAACAAATGTTTACTGTTGATTTCTCGTTGATATCGACCGTTTTATTTCCCTGGAATTTTAGAGGCAATGCTTCTCCAGATTTCAATACTTCTCAGTGAATGTCTTATTTTTGAACTCCCTTCTTGGTTTTTCCATCTTCTTTGAACCTTCAAAACAATTTTGTCTGGTACCATCACGTATTTTCAGATTGTTTAAGTTGCTCCGTGTAATAAAATTATATTTTTTTCTATTTTTACTTTCTATTTGAACTTACGTTTGGTCTACGCCATTTTACTTGGTTTCTAGACTCAAATATTTTTTTCTTTATATTTGAGCTGTTTACATCAGTGCTGCGAGATTTATGGGGTTAATCTTCCTTTCGATTATAATTTCTCCTAATACTTTTACAAGTTTATCAAAACTGTGTTCTAGTGCTTAAACAATTATATTGCATTCATTTTATTTGTTTTATAATCTTTCCAACTCTTTGGTAAATTGTATGCATTTGCGTGTGATTCATGCCTTTTTGGTCTACACCCTGCGACGGCTGAGACGGCGAAATCTACGATTTGGCAGGTTTTTCCTGATTGTTGATTAATATTACGACTCCGCGCAGCCCCGTGGGTTAGCACTTGTTGTTCTGTGAATTTTGTAATTCGCCTAGAGAAAAATCAGAACATCTCTGGCTCGGCTGGATGTTATTTTTAAACCTTATTGAGAATTTCTTGACTTTTAGTAATGCTGTTTTCGTAGGCCTTGGCAACCACTAGTTGGTTTTTGTGTATGATGAATATCATTTTCCTCATAGTTTGCACTTCGATGCTCTTCTGTCTTGTCAAATTCCGCATATTATTGGCTCTGTTGCATAATGGACGTCCCGATGTCGAATTGAGATTGTATTAGACAAGAATCAAACTAAATACATATTGAAGTGATACAAAGTTTATGGAACAAACGAGTTCCTATGAAAGATACAGCAATGAGTATCGTGTAATGTTAGGTGATGTCAAATAGGTCAAATTAAAGTAAAACAAAGAAACGTCATTAACGCATGATGTCACAGATCGACCATAATGTTTTAATAACAGGAAATCTTAGATAATCACTAAGAGCGAAATGCCTACCAAAGATCTTTGTTCAATGTATCTAACCACTTATCCTTAATAAGATAGTTTACTAATATACCTATGTAAGTTTAGTGGAAGAGAACTCCATCAGAATGGATGCATTTTGCCTTTTTCTCTCGGTTGAATTATAAACAAAAAATAGTAATTTTCCCTTCGCAGACTATTTATTAAAAAACGGGTTTTTTAAACTTTACTAATATCATAAGAGAATACGTTCTTATATTTCAAACACATTTTGGTATATGCATATGAAAGTAAAAAGCATAATGAATTTAAAAAAGAAAACATGTTGCTATATAAACTCGTCAGATTTTATCATATACCTCTTCCTCCCTCACCTACCCCCTCT